>NC_092429.1:29773424-29932591 GCF_036169615.1 Heliangelus exortis | reverse complement strand
AGGGAGGCTGCCACAGGAATCACAAGACTTAATGAGCGTTTTTAGGAAAGAAGTCCCTCTATAAGATCTTGCTGACAAGTGCTATTAAATATTCATTCTATAGACTGCAGAGGCATCATCAGACACATAGGGTCAGGCTCTCCAAAGTCCCAGCTCTGGCGTTTGGTTTAGGCTGTGCTGATGGAGCTGAGGGGCTCTCAGGGGGCTGGTGCCATCCCCTGGTAGCAGAGCTGGGCTCCAGAGGGGCAAGCAGGGCTCGTGGGCAAAAGGAAACCCCAAAGCTGCCTGTAGTGGGCAAAAAGGAAACCCCAAAGCTGCCTGTGCAGGAGGAGGGGGTTTGGGAGACGTTTGATGCCCATTATCTCCCCTGTGGAAGGGCAGGACCAGAGGCTGGAGGGACACTGGTGTCCTAGGAAGTCATGCTGACCCCAGGAGGCACAGTCCCACCCCTGACATCCCCACATGGACACGAGTGGTCCAGAGAGGAGCACTGCCCTTCCTTCACCCTCTGCTCCAGACGCAGACTGGAGCCCTGTCCAGCCACTCACCCCTGCCAGGGAACAAAGAAAAGTCCTGGGTGCAACCCTGGGAGATCCCCCAGCCCAGCCAGAGGCCACCTCAGCTGCCTCACCAGACCAGTGCCACCTGCCACAGGTCCCCCAGCTCAGAGCCACCTCTCCAGCATCCCGGGAAACCCAGTGCTTGTCCTGGCTGAAGCTGACTCTGCCTGGGGGACACAGGGCTTGCACCCAGCCATATCAATAAATAAATATATATATATGTATTTTTGCATACATTTGTGGCGATAGCACCATTTTTTTTTTTTTTTTTTTTTTTAAAACAATCCGTCCATAAATGTCATGGAAAATCCCGGTCTCCTTTTATTAAACCTGAAAAATGTGTATAAATGTAAATAACAAATGACTGATACGGGGAGAGGAACCAGAGCGTCTGCTGGCGTCACCCTCCCTTCCCTCCCGCTCTTTCCTCCTCGTGTAATTTGCATTAATAAAGAGGCTGTTCCTTGTCGGAATGTGTTTCATCCGGTTTAAAATCCCAGGGCGATCCACCAGGAACAGCTCTGGGAGAATCCGACTGTCAGAGCCGACAAGACAAATGAATCCCGGTGTCAGGAGCGTGTGGTTCAACGATGACAGATTGAGAAGAACTGTCCCCTTCTCGACAGGCGGGCTTCATTTTCAAATTAATAAATCTGAATAAAATATTTTCCCTTTCATTACGAGCCGAGCCCGGATGACAGTTCCCGTGACAGGAGGGAGTCGCGGTGTTGATGAGGAGACTTTGCATGAATTCCACCTGGGCTTCTCCAGCTTTATTTTTACCTGCAATTTCATCCCTGTTTACTTCTCTCACCTTCCCTCCTCCCCTTGCCCTCTCTTCTCCCGCTCCCCCTCCCTCCCTCTCTCTTTCCTCCTCTTTTTCCCTCCAGCTCCTCTCCCGTTCCTCCTCTCTTCCTCCCTTCCCTGTTTTGGGGGGGAATTTGGGAGCTGAGCCCTGGATGTCCCTCCTGCAGCTCATCCACCAGCTGGCTCACACCTCCAGCACATCCGAGCAGCACCCAGGGCTCCCTCCCCCTGCCTGCACAGTGTTTCATTTCCACTCCTGTACAGGTGCCTGGACCCCACTCGGAAACCACAGCCCACGAGGGAACCCCCTGACCCCCCTCCCAGGGTTCAATTCTCCTCACTCAGAGCTGGGGACTCAGGGGTGACCTCCCCCCCAGGGCACGGGCAGGTGGGTCAGCAAGGAAAAATAGGATCATATCAGGAAAAACTTCTTCACTGAGTGCTCAAGCACTGGAAGAGGTTGCCCAGAAAAGGGGGGGGACTCACCACCCCTGGAGGTGTTCAAAAAACTTCTAGATGTGGCACTCTGGGACATGGTTTAGTGAGCGTGGTGGGGTTGGGGTCATGGTTGGGATTGATCTTAGAGGTCATTTCCAACCTTAATGATTCCACCCCAAGGACTCTGCACATTGGCAGCATGGTCAGCCCTAGTTCCAAATTTTAGGAAAAAAATTTTCACACTGGAATAGGAGGAGCTGAGTCACCATCCCTGGATGTGCTTAAGGATCACTTAGATGTGGTTTTGGGGGATACAGTTTAAGGGAGAACTTTGTAGGGTAGGAATGGTTGGACTCTATGATCCCAAGGGTCTTTTCCAACTTGAAAGATTCTATGGGCCTAAACACACAGCCCCTGCTCCAGCATTCCCACCACTTCCCAGGGTGGAAGGTTATTTGCAGACATGAGTTAAGGAAGAACCTTTTCCTGTCCTGCTGCCTCAGGCAGGTTTGTGGGTCCCCTGAGCACCCACAAGAGCCCTACCACCCACATCACTGCCCAGCTCTGCCTGTGACACCAGTGGCCACCCCTGGGGCCACTCATCCTGCACCAGCACAGCCAGGTCCCTCTGCTCTGAACCCCACAGCCCCCTGACACCCTGCTTGCTGTCACTGGTACCAGTCCTTGCTCCAGAACCTGTCTCTGGACACCGAGGGTGGGCAAAGGACAAAGTCACACACTGCAGCCAAACTCTGGTGACACTCCCATGTCCAGTCTGCTTCCAGACCCCACTGGCACCCATAAAAATGGGGCTGGAGGCACCTAAATGCCTTTACTGCAGCTCTGCCTCCCAGGCAGTGATGGTGCCCACTTCCCAAGGATGCCAGGAGATTATCCAATTATTTTCCCTGCACAACAAGCACTAAGTTGGGGTGAGACAGGGGAGCCTCTGTTAATCCCTGGAGGAGGGAAAGCTCCCAGCACTCCTCCAGAAGCTGGACACTCCTTTGGAGCCAAGAGCCACGGAGGACCCTGCAAACCCAGCTCAAAATCTGGACCGGGCTGGTGGTGGCACCGAGAGAGCAGAAAGAAGAGAAACAGCAGTGGGGGACTGAGCAGGGAGCTGGCTGGGGAATGGCAGTGACTGCAGGACACAGAAGGGAGGAAGCTGACACAAACTGAGGCACTGGCTGGTTCTTTGCAAGCCCAATATCCCCCTCCAAAGAAATTAGAAACATTCCAACAGCTATAGCTGTGCCTGACAGTAAATTTGATTAACTTGCCCGTGGAGTTAATGATATAGAGGGCCGTGTGGATTTTGTTGTAAAGAACACAGAAAAGACAGATGAGAAAATGAGAAAACAAGAAAGTAAATTTAAGCAGCTGGAAGCTTTAACAACTGGCATGATAAATCCAATAAAGAACTGCTCGATAAAACCCAACCACTGGAAAGCCAAACACGGGGTGGGGAGGGAGCGGATGCGCTCCGGATTCACACCGATTCACATGAGGTGGGAAAATGCTCCCAGGTTGGCAGCTGGGAAGGAGCAGGCTGCAGCCCTCAGCTGCATCGCTGCATCTCAGAAAGTCAGAGGTTAGAAGGGACCTCAAAAGATCTTCTGGTCCAACCCCCCTTCCAGAGCAGGGTCACCCCCAGCATGCCCAGCCAGGAGAAGTCAGGGTGCTGCTGCCCAGGCTGGCTCACCATCCCTTTTCCACTCTTGTTCCAGTTTTCCACTCTTGTTCCAGTTTTCTTTGCAGTTCTCTCTGGATCAGAGATGAATCTGCTGAGGCTGACGGGAGCCTGGGGGGATTCACACCTTCCAAACCAAACCATGCCAGCTCGGGAAGGCAGCACAGCATCACAGGCACGCTTGCCAGCCAAAGGCAGACCAGGTAGTGCCAAGAAGCCTGAATTAAAACCCAACATTTGGACATCCATATTCTTAAGTTTTATCTTCTTCAGAATTGAATTCTGCTGAACTCTGCTGGAAGTCACAGCCAAGAGGAAAACCTCTACAAAAATGACTGATGAGGACATATTTCTGCTCGTCCCAGGAGCAAGAGCTGTGGAGCAGCATCCCATAGCACCCTATTGTCCAGCACAGAGGCAGACTTGGAGCATCCCTGTATTGCAGAAGTCTCTGCAGGATCTTTGCTGTCTGGACACAGAAGCAATTTTGGTGTTCCCCACCCCTTGGCTGGGATACATCATTCCAGAACCGAGGCAGCACTGCCAGCCTGGTCCAGTCCTACCAGCGAGCTCAGAGAGGGCTCACAGGAGGCAGAAACACCCTCTGCGTGGATCCAAGAATCAGGAGCACAGGGAAACAGCAACGAGGCCACCCATGCAGCACCAGATGCAGTTGGCCACAGTCCAGAGCTGTGTTAGCTCTGGCACAGCTTCCCCAGGGCTCTGCTCTGCCATGGCTGGGCACAGTGCTGGCCCTGAGCCCAAAACACCAGCCCTGCTGGAACCTGGGGCCGTGCAGGGCCACCCAAGTACCACAGCCTGCCCTTTCCCGGCACCCAGATTCTCTGCACCTTCCTCTTTCCAGCCCTCCATGGCCCAGGGAGGCCAGGGTGGCATCTCTGCTGCCAACCAGGATGTTAAAGCTGGGTTATAACCCTGACCTGAATTTGGAACCTGGACTTTGCAGACCAAGATCCACACTGCTGCACCACCTGCACCCAGCTGATGGGCCAGAGGCAATCAGAAGATATTTACTGCAGGCACCAATACAGAACAACTGCTCCAGTGATATCCCAAATGGGACAAAGATACAGATGGAGCCCAGCTCCACAGAGCCTTAGAATCCCAGACTGGTTTGGGTTGGAAGGAACCTTAAAGCTCCTCCAGTCCCAACCCCATGGTCAGGGACACCTCCCACAGCCCAGGGTGCTCCAAGCCCCATCCAACCTGGGCTGAGACACTTCCAGGGATGGGGCAGCCACAGCTTCCCTGGGAAACCTGGGACAGGGGCTCAGCACCCTCAAATTAAAGATTTCTTCCTAATGTCCAACCTCAATCTCCCCTCTTCCAGTTGGAAACCATTTCCCTTTGTCCTCTTGCTCCACACCAGTGCCCAAAGCCCTCCCCCAGCTTTCTTGTAGCCCCTTCAGATATTGGGAGGTTGCTCTGAGCTCACCTGGGAGCCTCCTCTTCTCCAGGCTGAACAACCCCAATCCCTCAGCCTGGCTTCCCAGGGAGCTGCTCAGCCCTCTGAGCATTTCAGTGGCTCCTCTGGACACCTTCCAGGAGCTCTGTGTCCTTCTGGTGCTGGGGACTCCAGAACTGGAGTCTTCCTTTCCTGCCATACCCCTTCCTGCCAAGAATACTGCCAGGTGACACCTCAGCTTTGAATCAGGACTCACAGTGGGGCACAGGGAGACCTCCTGGAGTCCCAGTCCTTCAGGGCTGCTCCCTTGAGCAATCAGAGCTCTTTAGAACCATCTCCCCCATCTCCTGCCACCTCCCTGTGGCTCAGGCGCCCACAAGACCAAGTGGCTGGAAATGCTCAGAGTGCTCTGAATTGAGCTGTAAAGAATGAAGGTGAAGTTTTAAGCTGCTAGATTCATGGCTGGGGTTTTTATACACACATAAAATATGAATCTCAGTTGTATACAAAGCTGAGCCCATCGTGCCAAAAGGATCCCAGTCAAGCAGGCCTGTAAAATGAAATCCTCTCGGACTAATTTAAGGAGACCTGAGCCATATAAATTCTGGCCTGCTCAAATGCAGGAAATAAAAAAAAAAAAAAAAAAAATCTGACTTGAATACAGGCTTCTCTCTCAATGTGCTTGGCAGCCCCAGTGTGTGAACAAAAAAGCAGAGCAAGAAATTAGCTCTGGGCTTGCAAAAAACCCTGTTGCAGCTCCCTGTTTATACCAGTCTTGTGGGCCTAATGAAACCCTCTTCAGCAAAAATTTAATGCAGAGATAAACTTCCCAATGCAGAAGGGGCACTCGTATTTGCTGACTCCTGGTGACTTCCCTGACCTGCACAGTCACTTCTACCCAGCTGTTATGCACAGAGAAAATGCTCATAAAGATGCTTTTGATAAAAGAAAATATTAACTCCTCTGCCAGCCAGCAAATCCGGACTTGCACCCCTTTACCTCCTCAGGGCTCCTCTGGTTTTAGTGGAGTTAAGAGTTTCCTTTGACAAGCCTGGAGGCAGGAGAGGACTTGCTTGCCCTGTTCCTGCTGATTAAATGAGTCTGGGGGGAGGTCAGGGGGCTGGAGCTTGCTCTGAGCCACCACAGATCAGGTGCATTGGAGAGTTTATGGCCAGCCCTGGAGAGCCCCCGGGTCAGCCTGGTGGGGTGAGGAGTGGATATAATAAAACATCCACGTCCCCGTTTCTTTTCTCAAGCAGGGCACCCAGGCGAGAGGAGATGAAGTGACCTTGCTCGAGGTCAGAGATGAAGCCTGAGATGTGGGAAATGCACCCAGATCTCCCCGCAAGGGCCAGAGATAACATCAGCCTCCCCAGCAAAATGAGGAGCCAGATAAAACCATCTAATTGCAGGATTAGAAATGCCTCAGCTAAAAAAAAAAAAACAAACCTTCCCCTTTTTCTGGAGACTGTGCCCGGGTGATCTTTGGAGGGTGAGGAGGAGGAGCATCACCCAGACTTGCCTTGGATTATCTGCCAGCTTGCTGGGACCAGAGAGCAGAGCAGTTGTCTCAGCATGTTGGTTTCCTCCCAGGCAAAACATCCTGGGGACAGCTTGAGCCAGGTGGGGAAGGCTGTGCTGGGGTTGCTGATGGTCCCTCAGCACCTCGGGGCTCCTCAGCCCAGCACCAGCACCACCTCTCCAGCTACAGAAGCCCCCATCTCCCTCCCTCCCTCCCTCCCTCCCCTGCCTGGGGTCACCCTCCCTGGGCCAACCCCACCTCCCCATGGCAAGGGGGTCTGAAGGGAGTGGGGATATCAAGGAACCTTTCTGCAGCTGATCAGAGGCACAAGACACCCAGCAAACTCCAGAGAACTGCAGGGAACACCCTCCAGGGGCAGGAGGATTCAGTAATGAGTTTACTGGGGCTATTTTCCCAAGCTTTCTCCATTAAAAACAGACCCAAAACAAAGCAAAAAAACCAAAGGCAAGCACGAGCCAGGAAAAAGCTCCCTAATGAAGGCAGCAGCTTCAGCTCCAAAGCTGAAGGCGACTTCCAGCCCAGCCCATCTTTGCTCCTCGGGGCCTTGGAGAAAGATCTCCTCTTGGGCAGCCAAGTAGCAATTGGGTCACAGTGCAGGATTATCTGCTAGTAACAAGCTGCAAATGTGCTCTGGGACCAGTGATTCATTAATGCACTTCATGGTGACATATGAACCAGAACCCCAGGGAGCCTTTATTTCTGCCCTCTCTATCCATTCACTTGAAAGACAGGGGAAGAGGTTCCAGCACTGCACTGATTTCCAGCACTGATCAAATCACTGCTACCCTACAACCAAGGCAACTAATCAAGGACATGGGGGAAAAGGTGTGGGCTGAAGTGCAGCGAAACCCTGGGTCTCTCAGTGATGTTGCAAGACAAATCCCAGCCCATTAAACAGGAGGAGAGAGGCCAGGAGAAGGCCTTGCAAGAAGGCAGTGCTGCAGGTAACCCATTGCAGACCTGCAGGGTGCCAGCACTTCCCTCCATCCCACCTGCTGCACAGGGCCCTGGCACCCTCCCCAAAACCCTCCCCATGGGCCCCAAGGTGGTGAGGACCCGTGGTCCTGAGGACCAGGAGCAGGGATGCTGTCCCAGAGAGATGCAGTCCCTCCTGCACATCACTCCCCTGCGCCAGGTACCACACCCTGCTGATTTATCCTAAAAATTGCAACTGAGCAAAAGCTGTTCTGAAAGCATCAGAGTTACCCAGTGCCCACCCTCAGCTCCCCAGGCTGAGCGTGCTGAGGGCACACAGCCTGTGCCAAAATGCTTTTCTTTTAAGGTCAGCCACCAAAATTCTTCCAAAGTGGGAGACGGGGCCTCTTTCAGACCAAACCTTGGGAGATTTTCATGAAAGAAAAAAAAACCAACAAAAACCAAACAAAAAACCACAATGCAAACAAACAAACAAAACAAAACAAAAAACCCAACTCCTCCTCTGAGGCCAGGGCCTCTCTGGAAGATGCAGCTGGGGCAGACAGAAGGAGCAGCTCAGGCAGCCAGGGGAAGCAGGGCCCATGCTACCTCAGTACAGTCCTCACCCATTTAATATTCCTGTAGGAGCTTTAAATGTTTTATTTCCTGACTTTTATGCAATTTGATTCTTAACCATAAATGCCTCATTGACATTTTTTTTTTTTTCCCCCTCCACACTGCCTCTGTCTCCAGGTTCTCACGGCACTACACGGGGGTGAGACCCAGAACTTCCTCCCCAAAACCCACTGGGTTCTGCCCACCTGGGCACTGGTTTGGAGCTACCACAAGAGGATTTGGCACAACAGGGGTCCCACCCCATCCCAATGCCTGGCTCACCTGTGCCCTTTTATTTTATTTATCCTAAAAATTGCATCTGAGAAAAAAACTATCCCCACAGCACGGGACCTGCCAGGGGTCCAAGGTGCCAGCACCTTTCCATCCCCTCCTGGTCCCATTACATGGCATCACCCCAAGTTTGGCTGCAGCAGGAGGTGGGGCAGGCAGGCTGGGGGGACAGCCCTGAGCCCTGGCCAAGCCTGGCAGGTGAGCACAAGCCCAAGGAGGATGCAGGAGGTTCCTGGGGCTGACCCAAGGCTGCTCCTCCACCCCGACTGACCCTGGCAGGGCACATACCCTATCAATACAGAGAAAAGGTTAATGGGATCATCTCCTCCTAACTCCAGCACAGTAAATGTGGGATTTATAGCAATGCTAAAATACTGACCTCTATCTGTTTTATGCCGATCATTAACTAAGATTATCTCACACCAGAGATTTGCTATACCAAAGAGCACTGACATCACTAACTGCTATTAAGTGTATTATACTTAAACTCCATAAAGGGGAGCAAAAAAAAAAAATAAAATTCCAAAACCAAAAAACCATTGTCAGCAGCAGAGGGGAAAGGCACATTACCAGACATGCTCAGATTATAAAAAAAAAAAAAAAAAGAGTTGCCTGCAGCTTTCTGTGTGTGCCTGGCATTTAGCAAATGCAATATTGAGAAAAAATCCATGAAAACGTTTTCAGAGTCAGAAAGCCTCTGTGCACAACACCCCAGCAAACCCCCTGTAGCTAACAGATGCTGCCCAGGGTGGTTCAACTTGCGGGAGGTCCCCCGAGCCTCCTCCTGCAGGCCTGGGCTGTAGGAGAAGGGAGTGATGGAGAGGGGTACCTGGTGTCCCTGGGGGGCTCAGGATGCTTCTCCCCAGCCCATCACCCATCCTGCCTCCCCTCACCACCCTCCTCGGCTCTCCCAGCTGCGTGGCTGTTTCTGGGCAGTGGCATATTTGTTGACTTGCTCTTTTGGTGACATCTTCTTTTAATAAGGAAATCTGTCTCTTAGCAGCGTCTCGCCTAAGGCTGTGCTTAGTTAAAGTGTAAAATGTCAAACTTTAGCAAGGATGACAATAACCCTGCGGGGTGAAGAAGAGCCAGCCACTATATTATTAGCTACTCAAGGGAGTGGGGAGGAATATTGACCCATTCCACAGAGGAAAAACACTCAGATCCCCCCAGCTCTCCAGCCACCCCCTCCCCACATGGAAGCCAGCCTCAAATCCCCTTCCACGTGATCTTTCCAGCAGCCAAAGCTCATAACTAAAGCTGAACAGCAAACAGCACACCCTTCCTCTTTGATCAAACACATGTACACATGCAGCTCAGATAGGTCAAAGCCTCCTGGCCGTGCCCTTTCATTTCCCCAAATTCCCCAAAGGCGGAGCAGGTGCTGGGATAACGCAGGATGGATGGAGCTGAAAAGCCTGAGGCAGAGCCCACCGGGTGCCCAGCAGCCAGGGAGGTGGCAGAGGAAGGAAAAGTCTGGGGGCAGTGGAGGCAGGAGCAGAAGGAGCAGCTGCCTAGTGTAGGAACCAGGCTTGCAGGGCTTTGGGTCACATTTCTGTGCTGCTGGGGAATTATTCTGTGCTGCAGCTCCCCTCACACACCAGGAGGTACCTGGGTGCAACCTTCTCATCCTGAGCACACGCAGCTGGTACCAACACAACATCCTGAGCACTTCTTCCCCGAGCTGCAGCAGAGCAGAGCCAGGGATTCACACCCCCAAACTTAGGGAGAAGACTTCTATTTTTAAGATCAGAGACCAGACAATATTCCCCATCAGACCCTACCCTTCCACCGAGACCCCGACACAAAACTTAGGACAGGCTTTGAGAAACAGGGGTCCTCTTCTGGACCAAAACCTGGCTCCAAGCTCCATAAGCAGAGGTTTTGTGCAGGAGAGTTCCTCTCAGAGGCACAGAGGTACCAAAAAAATGGGTGCAGTGCTCACTGCTCCTGCAGATCCCAGCAGGACCAGCCCTTGCACCCCTTCCTGCCACATTCTCCCCACTGGGAGCCACCAAACAAAGTCAGGTCACAGACACCACCCTGACCAGGTCTTACTCCCTCTTCAAGCCTCCAATTCCTGGTCCACAACGGGCCCAGCACTGGGTTATCCCTCCACCTCTAAGCTGCATTATTTTGGAGAAACAGAAAGCCACGCAGTGCCCCACAGCACCAGCACCCACCCAAGCGTGGTACCACGAGGTTTCTGGCTTGGGCTGGAGGCTGACCACAAGCCAGCAGGAGCCTGAGACTCATACCCAGGGACTGCCAGAAATTCCATTCAAGTCTCCCCTGCTCCAGGGTGCAGCAGGGCCACAGGACCCTCCTGCAGCTGGTGGCAAACAAGGCATTTCCAGCCACCCCGTTCTTTGGAGACATCTCATCAGTCCCTAAGAGAGGAAGCCATCTATTCCCTCCTCCTTTCCATCTTGGGATGGAGACGACCCTGCAGACTGCCTACGTGGGTCTTCAGCAGAGCCACCACCTGCAGGTCTCCCTTCCCCTTCCCCAAAAGGCCCCCCCCTAGCCCCTGTCCCCCTGCGTCGCGTGACGGTGCCGACCAGAAGGAATTTTTCATCCCTGTGTGTGTGGTGCACGTGTGTTGTGTTTGCCCAGCTAACACATGTCAGGATCTGTTTAAGGCTGGCTTTATGCTCAAATGTCACCCTGCCAGAATTCATTACATCCCATTTATTAATTAATTAAAATATATTTATACAGAACCGGCTTTATGAGACAGAGATAAAAATAACGTTTTGAGAGCTGTCCCCTGGACGGAGCGGGTGCTCTCTGATGGCAGCAGCAAGGACAGTAGCCACAGCCTTCCCTGTCAAGTGCTGACTCGCAGGGAATTGATGATAGGGAAATTCAGTAATTAAGGCTGGGGAGGAAAAAAAAAAAAAAAAAAAAAAAAAAAATTCAGAGGCAGGCTCCAGAGCTGGTGCTGGCCACACAGCAGCATCACATCCCTATCCCCTCCTCACCACTGGGGCATGGGACAGTGGCATCTCCTCCTGGTGCCAGGGGAGGTGGCAGAATGACCAGTGAGCCCAGGAGGGATGCTGGAAAGGTCACAGGGTGGCAGCGAGGGGTGATGGCTCACTTGGCCACACTGCATCCCTGGGGAAAGGCCAGTCCCTCCTAGACAGGCGTGGGCTGACTGGCACTGGCAAACCTGGGGTTGCCCCTTCGCTACCCAGGAGGTGCCACCATCTCCTGGGGACTCGGATGTGATGGAGCCAGCATGGACCATGCCCCTGGGAAAAGAACACAGAGGAGCACTGGGAAAAGAGGGGAGGGAAGAAAAGGGGTCACAAGGCTGTGGCAATGGATGGAGGGGACTGACCCAGACCGAGCCCCTTCCCCAGAGCTGGGCAGAGGGTGCTGGGCACGCCTGCCCTCCCCACTGTGACAGCCACTCTGCTGCTGCTGCTGCTTGGCTCTGTTACCCTTCTGACAGAACAACAGTGACATTTCTACTTAAAACTCTCCGTGACCTTTCCCTGTGAGCCTCTCGTGCTTCACTTGCTCTGGCATCTCCTGCCTGCTGCCCCCAACAGCACCTTGCTCCCACCCCGGGGAGCCACGGGTCTCACCCACCGAGGCCAACCCTGGATTTTTCAGGGTCCACCTTTCCCTGCTGGCTCCTGGGGGAGGATGAGGACTTCCCAAAGGCAACGCTGCACTGTGGTCCCCTCCTCCTCCCCCCACTGCCAGGGTGAGAATGCAGGCACGGGGCCAAGCAGCAGCCCAGCCCCTGCTCCTGCATCCCTGGCTCAGATGCTGTCACCCTGTGGTTCCTGACCCACAGAGGGGACATCAGCTCAGTGGGGATGGCCCCACAGCTGGGGACAGCCAGGGATGCATGGTGGGGATGGCCCCACAGCTGGGGATGGCCAGGGGTGGGCACTGGTGTGCAGGAGGAACAGGAGAGCTTTGAAGCTGCTGTCCCCTGGTAGCCTGCAAGGCAGGCAATGCCCATCACCTCTCTCTGCTTGTGTGCTCAGCAAGGAATGAGAGTAATCCCCTCCCTCTGACAGCTCTGAGGTGGCAGCAGAAAGCATCATGCCCTGCAGACCAGGCTCTGCTCAGCCCTGCTCCTCGGTGGAACAGGGAGGAAAGAGGATCATTGGGTACCTATCAGCCCACGAAGGAGAGGGCCCTGGATCCAAGGGCTGAGTGGAAGTGAAGATGGGAACAGGGGAGATCTTGTCCTCAGCACCACCATCCCATGGTCCCCAAAAGCTACTTTCATTTAGCAAGAGAGCCAAACAGAGCATCAAAAGACCAAGCAAGGGGTTCTACAACACCCCCCACCACCCAGGACAGGCAGAAGAGCCCTTGGGAATTTCCAGTCTCTCTCCACTGGCAGAGAAGTGGTGGCCCTGCATCAACAGGTACAGAGCCCACCTGTGCTGAGCTGCCTTCTCCCATGTCTCCCAGGACAGAGCAGGAGCTGCCACCCAGCCCTCCCAAGCTCTCCCTGAACTAATGGCACCTTCCTTCCCACCCTTGTCACCCTAGACAGGTACTGCACAGCTGTTTTTTGGGAAGGACCAGGTCCTCTCCTCTGGATGTCAGCCAGCAGATCCCTGCTGACCTTGGAGGAACTCTGCCAGCTTGGCCTGGCTGGGGACATCACCAGCTCTTATTTAGCTAAGGAAATGCACCCACAGGTAGAGATGGAAGTACATCCCACCCTACTTTTCTTTAATGTAGGCAAATATATCTCAGCAGCTCCTTACTGGCTACTGGCCAGAGGTGGTAGGAACATGGGAGGAGAGCCTTGAGCCTGCAGCTCTGTTGCCCTCCTTACAGAAACATGGAGGCAGTGGGGGAAAAGCATCAACAGGACAAGAAACTCTCACCTGTGGCAGCAACATGGTGAGAGGTCCTCATGACTGCACAGACCTCAGCCAAGGAGGGTTCCTCCAGCCTCAGCTGCCATTTCCCTGTCCTGCCCTGGGGGCTCAGCAGCTCCAGAGCCAGGCTGTGTGCAGGAACCAACCTGCAGGGCTCCCTCCTGCCTCTGAGCATCCTCATCCTCCATGCAGTACCCACTGCTCCCTGGGCAAGCAGACACCACCCCGAATCCCACCCAGCTCCTCTCCCAGCCTCCAGGCACCCCCTGCTTCCCAACCTGGCAGATCCCAAGCCAACAGCCCCTTCCTGCTGCACGGGGGTGGCTCTGAACCGTTCCTCATCCCTCGGGCTGGCAAGGAAACCACACGCACGAGGGAAGAGCTTGCCTGACTCAAATGATTCTCATTTTTTGAAGGGCAAATTTCCTTAGTCTGCCCACTCAGTCTTGACAAGGACAGCAGGAGACCCAGCACATGAATACTAATGGCACCAGCAGCAGGGACACGTGGGGACAGGAGGGCTGGGGCTGGGTACCACCGGTGGAGCAACAAGATGAGGAGCAAGAGGTGGCCAAGATGCCACAGTGCAGGGTGCCAGGACACCAGGGCCCCAAGAGCAACACAGGTGGGATGCCCAGACCCAGGGGACAAGGGATGAAGGCAAACCTCCACCAGCAGCCAGGAGGTCATCGGGATGCAGTGTGTCTGCCAGACCAGGACACCGTGGGAGCATCACCAGAGCAGAGGCTGCAAAAGGGTTATCACCACCACCCCCCCCTCAACACCATCCTTGGCCTTGATCCCTTCTACACCCCCCTCCTCCAAGCCACCGTGATATCCCCTGTGCTGAATTCTTATTCAACTTCAAACTGACAAACTGTTTTTAATCTTTTCCTTCCATCCAGCTTGGAGATTGGGAAGCAAAAATCAATACGGGCTGGCAGGTGATCAAGTTGCTTGACAGTGGCTCTGAGGAGAGGAACAGAGAAAGAGGGAGGGGATGGGGGGGGGGAGCTGGGGTAGGGGCAAGGACAGGGGGGAGAACATGGGCAACCGAGCCCCCTGCATCATTGGCCCCAGCTGGGGAGGGTCCCAGTTGTGTCCTTTGCAGAGCTCCTTAGTAAAATCCCTGGTGTCAGGGTGTTGGTGCCCTTGTGCAGCTGGGGAGGTGGAAGCAGAAGGCTTTGCCATCACACCTTGCTCCCCCCCTCCCCCCCTTCCATGCTCCTGGCTGAAACCCCCCCCAGGGACCCTCATCCTGCCTCCCCCCATCAGAGCTGCTGCGGCCTGGTGGCAGGGGCAGCTCAAGGAGCCTCCTGTCACCTTTAATGTGGGCTTCAAAGCCCTGCTCCGAGATGCCTCAGGAGAGCAGCATGTGCTTCCCAAACCTGCTTCTAGCAGAGAATTTTTCAGGCTGGAAGGAAGGGAGGCGACCACAGCGAAGACCAAATTCAGCTCAAAAAATTCAGCCACTCTTCTCCTGCAGCCTCTGCTCCTGCCATATCCCAGCTTGGTCCCCACCACCCTGCTCCATCCAGTCCCCAGAGGACACCCCGAAGCCAAGAAGGGTGAGAGAGGCCAGAGCTCCAAGCCAGGAGCTGCTGGAAGGGGCAGAGAGGGATCCCAAGGGGTGCAGCACCCAAGGGAGGAGAGGCAGCACCCAGCATCCCCCTGAGGAGGTGGCTGCCAAGCACCGGGTCAAGGACAAAACCCCAGGGAGCAGAGCCAAGGCTCTCCAGCCCGAGGGGATGAGCAGCACCAAGTTCTTCCCTCCACACTCCTGCTCGGTTGCCTCCCGGCATTCCCATCAGCCAGAGGCTCCTTCCCAGAGCCCCCGAGACCAGAGTTGACATTTGAAAATGATCAGTTTAGGAACTTCTCCCCCCTCCTTGCTTTCCTTCACGTCCCCACGCCCCCTCCCTTCCTATTGTTACTGTTCCTCTGAGCTTTCATCATCTAACTCGGTAAATCTCCGGGAAATACGGCTGCGTTTCTGTTGTCACTTCTGATCAGAGGGATGCCGGAGGGGTGGGGGGAGCGGAGGGGGAAGGGAGAAGGGGGGGGGAAAAAAAAAAAATAAAAAAAAATTGCCTGGGGCCCCACACAGAGCCGGCATGCAAATGAGTGCCAGCTCCGTAAAAATAGCCCCAGCAGTCACATTTTATTACCACCGAATTATTGGACCTGGGTTACTGGGAACTGGCACTGGGGAAGGCGAGAGAGGGGAGGGAGGAGGGAAAGGGGGGCAGAGGAAGGGTCGGGCACCGTTTATTCGAAGTAACCGAACTTTGAGAGTGCCTGGGGGGCACGTCCCTGCTCTGACACCTGCCTGTGTCAGAGGGTGCCCCCCTTTTCACCAGCACCCCCCCCCCGCCCTGCACAGCGCCAGCAAAACACATCCAGGCTGTGAGACAAACCCTGCCCGGCCGGCTTCACCACTGCCAGACTGGTCCCAGTTGCAGCGGGGACACTCTGAGGGCGTTGGGACCGACCCCAGGAGGGAACCGTCCCTGGGAAACCAGGGGGTGCAAGGCACCGGCTCTGCCCCCACACCCCCAGGCTCTGCAGCACCTCTCAGCCAGCGCTCCCGGGGAGGCTGAGGGCATCCCATGAGATGGAGGGGGCTGGAGGGGGGGGCCAAGGTGCCAAATAAATAAAATAAAAAAAATAAAGGAAATAAACAAAAGAAAATAAAAAGAAAAAAAATTAAAAAAATAAAATGGGGAAAAAGGAGAAAGGGGAAAAAGGAGAAAGGGGAAAAAGGAGAAAGGGGAAAAAGGAGAAAGGGGAAAAAGGAGAAAGGGGAAAAAGGAGAAAGGGGAAAAAGGAGAAAGGGGAAAAAGGAGAAAGGGGAAAAAGGAGAAAGGGGAAAAAGGAGAAAGGGGAAAAAGGAGAAAGGGGAAAAAGGAGAAAGGGGAAAAAGGAGAAAGGGGAAAAAGGAGAAAGGGGAAAAAGGAGAAAGGGGAAAAAGGAGAAAGGGGAAAAAGGAGAAAGGGGAAAAAGGAGAAAGGGGAAAAAGGAGAAAGGGGAAAAAGGAGAAAGGGGAAAAAGGAGAAAGGGGAAAAAGGAGAAAGGGGAAAAAGGAGAAAGGGGAAAAAGGAGAAAGGGGAAAAAGGAGAAAGGGGAAAAAGGAGAAAGGGGAAAAAGGAGAAAGGGGAAAAAGGAGAAAGGGGAAAAAGGAGAAAGGGGAAAAAGGAGAAAGGGGAAAAAGGAGAAAGGGGAAAAAGGAGAAAGGGGAAAAAGGAGAAAGGGGAAAAAGGAGAAAGGGGAAAAAGGAGAAAGGGGAAAAAGGAGAAAGGGGAAAAAGGAGAAAGGGGAAAAAGGAGAAAGGGGAAAAAGGAGAAAGGGGAAAAAGGAGAAAGGGGAAAAAGGAGAAAGGGGAAAAAGGAGAAAGGGGAAAAAGGAGAAAGGGGAAAAAGGAGAAAGGGGAAAAAGGAGAAAGGGGAAAAAGGAGAAAGGGGAAAAAGGAGAAAGGGGAAAAAGGAGAAAGGGGAAAAAGGAGAAAGGGGAAAAAGGAGAAAGGGGAAAAAGGAGAAAGGGGAAAAAGGAGAAAGGGGAAAAAGGAGAAAGGGGAAAAAGGAGAAAGGGGAAAAAGGAGAAAGGGGAAAAAGGAGAAAGGGGAAAAAGGAGAAAGGGGAAAAAGGAGAAAGGGGAAAAAGGAGAAAGGGGAAAAAATAAAGAAAAAAAAGAAAAAACCAACAAACAAACCAAAAAGAAAAATAAAATTTAAAAAAAACCAAAACAAAACCAAACCCCAAAAGAAACAAAAATAGAAATAAAATAAACTAAACCCCACAAAGCTGCCGGGCACAGCCTTCGGAAGGAGCCCGGTGCAGACCCTGGGGTCCCAGCCCCTCACACATCGCTCGTCTCCCCCCATCCCAGCTTCCCAGCCGCGCTGCTTTCCGCGGCATTCTGAGCAGGAAGAGCCGAGCCGAGGCCAGGCAGGGGGAGGCGATGCCCTCCTCAGGACAGACCCATTCCTGCACCGCTTCCCGGAGCCCGGCGGCTGCCGAGCCTGCCGCAGGAGCGGGGTGAAGCTCCCGGGAAACACCTTGTTGTCTCCGGAGAAAAACGGGTCGGTATTTTCCTAAAAAGATTCCTCACGGCCGCGGCAAGCGGCATCCCGGCTGAGCGGGAGCTGAGCAGGGACAGGGGGAGACTTTTCCAGCTTGGAAAAGAGGGAATGTGTCATCACCCTCCTCCCTGCAGCCAGAGGGGCTCCAAGGATGGGTGGTGATTCCAGGAGAGCCACCACCTCCCCAGCAATCCCCCCCAACGTGAGCACCTCTGAAAAAGCATCCCAGAGCATCACCTGGAGGATGCTCCCTGCCCCCAGTACCTTGGGGGACCCAGACAGGTCCTGCACACCTTGCCCCTGAACCCCCAGAATGGACCATGAGCTTATCCCCCATCACTGCCCAGCCAGTCTCCTGGCAGGATCCAGTCCAGGCTGCAGGAGCGGGAGGGATTGCCTTATTTTAAAAAAATTAGGAAACTTGGAGCCTGTGCCCACGGACTCATCTCTGCCCTCCCACTGACCCCATCCATCCCCTGTGGGTCACAGCAGTCAGCTCCAGCACGGGATGGCACAGGGCAGGGCTGTGGTGTGTAGGAAACGATCTCCCACCCTGGGAACACCTCAGGAAGTCTTGTTCCAGATCCCAAGAGCTTTGCAGATGTCCCAAGACACCTTTAGACTTTCTTCACAAGAAAGAAACCAGCAGATCCCTGTCTGGGATGCGAAGATCTTTACTCCTGAGTGCACGCACGTGGGGGAAAACTCAATTTTGTAAAAGCTCCTTTCCTGCACAGCTCGAAGATCTTCAGGGGAATTAAAGAGAAGAGAGCAGAGCTCCACCCTCGGCCTTACTGTTGGAAAGCTGGGTTTGGAGCTCATTTGGGAAAGGCCTGACTCACTCCTCTGAAATGCCCAGGACTCATCTTCCTGCTGATGCTGCAGGAGCAGAGGAGATGCCAGCCAGCTCCCGTTATCACCTCGGTGGGACTGGCTGGAGATTAAAGGCATCTGAGCTGCAGAGCACAGAGGGAACAACATATGGACAGGAGCAAGGGGCTGCTTTCCCAGCCTCTCTTTTTCAGCCCCTAACTGCGTGTGCGAGAGGATCCCAGAGCCGCAGTGCAGTCCTTACTCGGTGCTATTAAACTTCATTAACTGATATATCCTTTCGTGTTGACTCAACAACTCTCAAACCTTCTTCCAAGGGACTTCCTTGAACACACTGTAAATTGCCAGTAACTGCCTTCCACCTGGAGCAAACCACTCCAGCAGGATCCTGCTGCCCACCCCGGGATGGAGCAGCAGGGAACGATGCTCCCTGCACCCAGGAGTCTGTTCTGTCCTCCTTCAAACCAGGGGAGTTGATGAAAGGGAAAGGGGCTGGGGAGGTAAAAACAAACAAATAAATAAATAAACAAATAAGCGAATAAATAAATAAATAAATGCAGCTCCCCAGCAAGTTCCCCAGCTCATTCTGGATCCTCAGTGAGGGGAAAACTTGAAAAAAGAAAAAAAAAAAATTCCTCTCCCAGTGATCAAAGCACTCCTTTGCCACAGAATTGACAGCCCTGCTTCCAGCTGAACGCTTTCAAGGTTTCCATTGTTTTCTGTAAACTATAATCCAAAGTGACCTCAAACCCAAAAAAAAGCCCTCAAAATTCAAGTTCTTTGGACCCAAACCCAAACGGGTCACTTCGGCAGCATACAATTAGGATTTTGAGTGTTCCTTCCGCCACTCTCCACCCCAAATTCAAACACCAGTGAGCTCGACCTCCTTTCAGAGAGCTCTGTGACTTTGATGCCGTGGCATACCCAGATGGAATACATTTCTGCATATTCCAAGACACTCTGGGATAGCTTCACTCATGTCATTATTCAGATAAGCTAACCTGAAAGCCAGAGCGTGCGCTGCTCCTTTGCCAAATTTCTGCAACTTTGCTTCAAAGCCTCAGGAGGCACTACCCCCATCGCAGGTGACAGCTGTCAGGCTGCTGTCCCCAAGCTGCCTCTGGTGGGAGCCCCAGGGGGAGGGGGCAGCTAAAATCCAGGGCTTGGCACCCCCAGGCTCAGCCACTTGGTTTGGGGAGGGGACAGCATCCACTCCAAGGGACACAAACGGGTACTGATGGGATGGGTGCCTGCGGGGAGAAGCTTGTGCTGAAAGGGCTGGCAAGTCAGAGCTGTGGGTCTGACCCAGGCAGGTGAGCCAGAGAGGACAAGCTCTGCCAAAAAGCCTCCTCTAAAGGTGGCCACTGTCACAGCCCGGGTGGCAGCCCTCGGGGCACCCTGAACCTCTCCGCTCCAAACCCCAGCAGCACTGGCTCGCTCCCCCACCCTGCCCTGCCCTGGGTTTGGAAGCCAAAACACACTTTAGGAGCGATTTCTAAATGACTCTGAGGTGGTGAGAGGATGGCTTCACTTGTAGCAGCAGGGCAGGAGCAGGAGGAGAGCATCGGGCAGATAATAGCAGGGCAGGGTGAGTGGCAGGTGGGCCACGGGCCGGCCATTTACTGCTCGCCTCAGCTGTAATTATCTCTGGCCACCATATCATCATAAAGCTCCTTTCTGCTGAAATTACAACGTGTCGCCTTTAATTACACTAATTGTTAATAGGGATTCTAATTTTGGGTTCATTTTTCACCGTTGCAAAAAAAAAAAAAAAAAAAAAAACCAAAACCACCCAGCTATAAAACAAAATAAAAGGCGAGGCAGCCCGGGCTCCTCTGCCTTCCCTGGGGTTTCTCCCACCAGCACTAATTGAAACCTTCCCCCTGCTCCACACCACTGTCAGTGGTCTTGCCCCTTGTCATAAAATCAATGGTCCTCCCCTGGCCACCCCACGCCTGCTCCTCTCCAGCTTCCAGGGCTCCTTTTCCCACTCGCCAGCTCCCTCGGATCATCAGGGTTAAATGATCTTCCCATACCACCCAGCCCGGACTGTCAGGAGGCATTGAGTGACTTTTGAAAATGAACCATGTTAAGTGGACTTGATGGGGGTTACAACCACCATTATTGCTATCACCACCGTGATAAAATGGAGCAGTAATGACGGGGGAAGGTACTTATCACTGTCTTTTGTAGATCACTTAAGATGGTTTGGGCCTGAAGCTTCGAGCTCCAGAGATAAATGCAACCTAGAGAAGGCAAATGGCAGCAGGACAGAGGCTCTGGCTGGGTGTGGGACACCAGGTGGGAACAACCCGGCTATGGTGGCCAAATACAATTATTAAATACTCAAAACATCACAGAAAGTCAGAGGTTGGAAGGGACCTCAAAAGATCAAGGAGTGCTCCAACCCCCCTGCCGGAGCAGGGTCACCTCCAGCAGTCACACAGAACACATCCAGGGGGAATCTCCAGGGAAGGAGACTCCACAAACCCCCTGGGCAGCCTGGGCTCCCTCACCCTGAAAAGTTTTTCTTTGTATTTATGCTCCAGTTTGTACCCATCACCCCTTGTCCTGTCATGGGACATCACAGAGAAGATCCTGGCTCCATCCTCCTGGCTCTCTCTCCCTTTACATATTTATAAGTATTAATGAGACCACCCCTCAGTCTCCTCCAAGCTGCAGAGCCCCAGCTCCCTCAGCCTTTCCTCCCCAGGAGATGCTCCTCTCCCTTCAGCATCCTGGTGGCCTTCCCTTCTCCCCAGTGGATCCCTTGCCATCCACCCTGCCCCAGCAGCAACAGCAACCCCATGGGTGAGCACCCAGACCCAGCAGCACCCTCCATCCTTTCTCTCCCCCATCATCCCTAAAACAGGGGAGATTTCTGCTTTGCTTTTTTTTTTTTTTTCAGCAAAGCACATGTCTGTCTGCTTCAGCACGAGGCTGGGTCTGCAGCACAGGAGCCCAGAAAAGACACAAAGAGAGATGTGTTCTCAGGGTAAAGAATTTTTCATCTGGCATTGCTAGAAGAGATGCAACAGGAGAAAAAAACCTTGTGTGTTTATTGCTTTTGGTCTTTTCTGCACATCAGGCCAAGCCAAACCTGAGCTGACCCAGAACTCTGACACCAGACACTGCCTACCTAGCACAGGCAGAGGCATCAGCTCCTGCCTGCACCAGTGCAGGGTAAAAGCTGGCAGGAGCTGAGCGGGCCACAGGACACCAGAAAGCCCAAAGAGGATCTCAAAGCATCAGGAAGAGTGGTGCAAAGCTGCCCCTGCCAGCAAGGGGAACCCACACCCCACTCACAACCAGAGGAACCCCAAGCACCAAACTCAGCTCCATGGCTCAGCAGGGAGCCCAACAGCTTAAAACAGGCAAGGAAAATAGCACAGGCTTCAAAAAAACCCAGCCCAGATGAACAATGAGCAGTATCAGCACACACTGGAGCAAGAAGGGCCTGGGCAGCACCCCTAACCCTGCCCCCCAGCCTCCCTTCCCCCCAAGCCCAGCCCCAGTCCCCAGCACTCACAGTTTGTGACCCTCCAGCAGGAGAATCCCCACGGCTCTGCTGCCCTCCAACCCTGCATGAAGAGGGTCCCAGGACACCAAGCACCCTCAGGTCACCTCTCAGCACCCCAAGGAAGGGGAGAGGAAGCACAAAGAACAAGAAAACCCCTTGAGAACTCTTTATATCACCTTCCCAACCCCATGCCCCCGAGCCAGATGAAGCTCAGCTGCATTATATATCACTTAATTATCCCTTAACTGAGATCCAGGTGATGCCCTTCCTTCCATGGCCACCTGGCAGCTTTCCATGGCACAGGCTGCTTTCTCCCTGCTCTGGAATCATGGCAGAAGGCACCACCAAGGCCACCCCACCCCAAAAACACCACCTCCAGCAAGAGCCCTGGGTGCTGTGGCAAGGGAAAGGCAAAGGTGGTGGGAGAGGCAGGGATGGGGAGCAGCACAGAGGCTCCTGCAGAGGTGCCCAGAGCAGACCCCCCTGCTCCCCACTGCTCTGGGGATGGGGAGGTTTCCTCTGCAGGGAGGCAAGATGTAAAAAGGAGATGTAAAAAAGTGGCCAAGCTCCCAGGAGGAGCCTTCAGGCAGGGAGAGGAGAGAGAAGGGCTGAGACTGATAAATAAAATGAAAGATCTGTCTCAGAAAGTTGGGAAGGGGGAAGAGAGGAAGCAGAAGCCATTTTCTGGGAGCTGGGAGGACGTGGCTGACTCGAGCCTCCCGGGGCAGCTGTGGTTGGGTATGGGGCTGAGATGCTGGTCCTGGGGTGCCTGGTTCCTCCAGCCCCTTCCCCCCCATCCCCAGCCCCCTTTTCCTTGTCACAGCAATGGTGGCACTGCTGGTAACACTGACAGCCAGAAGGATTGCTCATTCCCCACAGCCCCCCCCCCCCAAGGTAAATTAAAAAAAGGAAAAGTCAAAGCTATCTCTGGCTGCTCAGACTTGGGGAGCCCCAACCCAACACATCTTGGTTACCCAGAGGAGATGTTTATTAATAAGCCAGGAAGGCAAAGTGAGTTCTGCAGGCTGGGAGGTCACCAGTGAGGGGATCCCTTACCCTGCAAAGATTTTATGGGGTCAGGTGCCTGGACAAAAGCAGAGGCTCCAGCTAAGGAGGCTTCTGCAGACCCCTGCCCAGGTCAGAGTTGTGTCCCAGCACACGGAGAGGAACCAGTCCTGGCTTCACCCAGCTGCCTGACACCAACTGCATGAACACTGCCTTCCAAGCTGACACAAATATGGCAAAAATTGTGCTTGAGCTAAAAAACCAGGCACGAGAAAAGCTGCAGCCAGGAACCATGGAAAGTCTGTGAAATTTTATCCACCACAAAACTCTGTCTCCAGACTGACTTCAAGGCAGCAAAGCCTCCATGAGGCACACTGGTGGCCATGTGCCTTTTCTTCAAGCAAGGGTTTCCTGCTGTTCCCTAACCTCAAGGCAAAAGAGAAAACATCCATCCTTTCACCAGCTTTCTTTCCATTCCAGATGAAGAGATGAGCCTCCTCTTTTTCTCTTTTTTTTTTCTTTCTTTTTTTTTTCTTTTTTTCCTTTTCTTTTTTTTTCCTTTTTTTCCCCCCTTTTTTTTCCTTTTTTTTCCCTTTTCCTTTTTTTTTTTTCCCTTTTTTTTTTCCTTTTTTTTTCTCTCTTTTCTCTGTCCCAGCAACACAAGGTTCCCTCCACAGTGCTGCCTTCCCCTGGTGCTGGGAAGGGAAGGGGAGGGAGGGGAAGGGAAGGAGCTGGGCTGCTGCCAGGCAGATGCCACCTCACCAGGGCTCTGCAGGAAAAATCCTGGCTTGGAACTGGGGCTGCAAACACTCAGGCCAAGGGCTGTGGAGCAGGAGCTGCCCAGCCTGCCAGCCCTGGCTAATTCTGCTCTGAGGCACGGACCAAAGACGTGGTTTGGCAAACAAAATAAAACAAAAAATAAGCTGGAAGAGGCCTTTGAGCATGCATGTGGGTGTCCCACGCTGGCTGCTGGAACCTCTTCGTGTCGTGAGCCCAGGGAAAAGTTCTGCTGCAAAGGAAGGATGGTTGGTTGCAGTACAGCTCCCTGCAAATGGGGGTTTCCTGATTATTGCTGTGGGTTCCTCCTTCCAGCAAGCCCTAAAGAGGGGAAATCATGAGGAACGGTACGGCAGGGAGGAGCTCGTGGGGTGTGATGGGAAGCTGAGGCCCCTTCCAGCCTCTGTGCCATATCCCCATGGAAAGTGGCCTCCCAGAGAGCCCCAAGAGCCCCTGTGAGCTGGGAACAGCCCCTGGAAAGCCACTCAGCATCTCTGCTGAGCAGGCACCACCAGCCAGAAGCTGAACCCTAAGCACGCAGCCCAACGCCTGGACCCTTCTGTGCCTCCGAGCAACCTTTTTATGATAGAAAGGGTTGCCCTAAAAGGTTGGACCCTGATTCTGGTGAGCAGCAGCCCCTGGAGACCTGGCAGAGACCCCACATTGGGGTCTCACTGGGCTTTTGCTTTGTTGCCTCTCACTAAACCCATAACCCGAGTACCACTGAGAGTCCATCCAGCAGCATCTCCACCTCTGCGGGGCCACCAGCAGCAACCTTCAGCAAAGCTCTCCCTCTGCAAGGGACTTCCACAGCTCTCAACCCCCCCCCTGTCCCAGCAGACATCTTCACATCTCCCTCCCAGCACTTTCTGCCTTTCCCCTTCACCGCACAGAACTCTGCTGCAGAGCAGAACGCACCCAAAGCGCTGAGGCTGTGATTTTCCTGACACCACTGCCTGGCTCATTTCTCTGCTGTCCTCTCAGCTCTGTGAAGGTTAAAGGCATCCTTCCTCAGTGACTGTCGAGACTCTTATCTGGGCTGGAACCTGCTGCCCAGGCTCACCCAGGAATATTTTATGCAGATTCTCCACCCGGCCTCGGGTGGCTCAGTTGGAGCTAAACTTCTGCTGGTGCCACCAGGGTCTATCCTGGATCTCTCTCTTCCAAGCCCACTTTTAGTACCCTGCCCACCTCCCTCTGCCCCAGCCTCACCCCTTTTATAGCTGTGAAAAAAAAAAGGGAGATTTCCACATCAGTAACATTTAAGGGCTTTTCCTTGGGCTGATGCAAGGGGGCAGAAAAGGTTACTCTGTGCTGCTCTCAAAGGAGATTTTGGAAGGCACCAGAGGGAGATGGAACAGATAGTTAGTTTGCTTTTTTTCCTCTGGAATATCAGGAGACCCTCGTTACTCTGGACTTTAATTCCCAGCCATCTCCTCCTGAAAGCCATGCCAGGGCAAAAAAACCCCCAAGCTCCCTCTGCCTTCCCTTGGGAGCATCCAGGCAGGCACAGGGAGAGCAAAGAGTGGGAACCCCCAGGGAAGGGGGTGGGGAACCCCCAGGGAAGGGGGTGGGCACCCCCCAGGGAAGCTGGTGGTCTCCCTGCCTCCTTCCCTGGGCAGAGGGGTGCAGGAAGGAGGGCAGGAGTGTCCAGCTTGCTCAGGCAGCTGCAAACCTGAGGCTGATTTTCATGTCCATGTCCCTGGCGAGCTGAATGACAGCCCCTTGCCATCCTGGCTGGAGTTTTTGGGTAGAGAATGGGCTCCCAGGTGGGGGCCCATCCCCAGCCCCATCCCCAGCAGCACCAGCCCGAGCGGGTGAGCCCACCCTGGAGGAGGTGGAGGGTGCACCCACAGCATCCCCAGCAGCCCCTCTGTGTGGCAGGGCTCAGGCAGCTTTCCACTAAGCACTGATTATAAATGTCACGATTGCAGAGAGGGAAAGAAAACAGCTGGATTTGTCAGACAGCAGCACTGGAAGCTAAAAAAAATACCATCTTTTAATGTGTGAGCAGAGCAGAGAGAGCGGGAGGATAAACAGGAGACCCTGTGGTAACATTTTTCCAAGTCCCCTGGCTGGCTGTTAGAGCCCTTTAACGAGAGGATGACTGAGAGTCCCTGTTTGGGGATCTCAGCAGCGTGCCCTGCTCCTCCAGGGATCCCCAGGCTCCAGCGACAGATGGATCCAGGCAAGGGAGCTCATGTCTGGGTTGCAAGTCAAGAGGACTTGCTGTGGGTTCTTGCTTTTGGACCCATCCCACAGCTCGACTCGGAGCCCGCTGGCAGGAGGGGCTGTGCTCCTTTGGCCACGCTTCCCCGAGACCATAAATCCAATTTTACAGCACCCAGTCCAAGCCTGCAAACAATTCAGAGCACTGAACAGATAAAAACTCTTTCTGCTGCTTCGCAAGATCTCCAAAGGGGCCAGGAAGGCTTTCTGCTGACTCAGGTGTTGTTTTGTGCTCCTGCTGCTGGCAGGGAGCCAGCTGCTCACCATATTGTAGGAGCCGGGTAATTTGGCAAAAATGCGATCATGTGCTCACCCCTGATTCAGACCCAATTCCTCCCATGGGGTGGCTGGGTAATGTGCAGATCTGGTATTAATTAACGGGAAACCACAGCCCTGGGCAGAGATCTGCCATCCTCCTTTGGCTCCGGCTTCTGCCTGCTAACAGCTCCCCTGCTCCACGGGGCAGGTACCACCCTATGGGGCCTTTGGGAACCCCCAGCACCCCTGAACCAGGCTGAAAACCCAGCTCCAGAGCTCTGCTGCTGCCTGGGATGGGTTTGCTCTCTTGGCTGGCAGCGGCAGTGAGCAGCAAGCTCCCACCCAGGTCCACATCCACCAGCACCCCCAGCCAAGCCAGAGCTTGCTCTGCCCTCCTGATGGAGCCAGCAACCAAGCCCAGGGAGCACCAACTGCTTTGGGAAAAGAAAAAAGAAAAAAAAAAAAGATCTCCTGGGTTCCAGTGCAAAAGGCAGTGCTGTACCCAGCGTGCCAGAGATGAAGCAATTTACTGAGTCAATTGTCTTTTTTCCAAGGACAAACATGTGTGATAGAAGATCTCCAGATCTGCTGGCACACCACAAGCTCTGGGCCATCAGCCCTTTCACTGTCTCAGTTCATCTGTCAATAAACCCCCATGCCCATTCAGGCCAGGAAAATGGAAAGGGGTGTTCGTGGTCCACCCAGCAAGGGTTTAAATGCTGCGTTGCACAAAGGAGAGTTACCCAAGAGTTCCTAAGAGAGGTGCCAAAACTCCCAACCACAACTCAAGCTGCCCTCCGAAGCAAAGCAGGAGGGGCAATAAACAGCAGGGATGTTATTTGGTACCAGAGAGCCCGTGCAAGAGGTGACAGGACTGGGATAGGATCTCACTGCTCCGTGGAACTCGGGAGGAAAAACCACAGGGTGCTAAAACAAAGCCTGAATTCCCCCCAAGACACGGGGAACACGTGAGGTGTCCACTTGGTAGGGGTCAACCAGCAACATTTGGCTTCACCCCCAGACTTTGACAGCATCTGTAGATTTATCTCAGCATTGGACACCACTTGAGCAGCCAAACTCAGCCCCCCAGGTTTGGCCAGTGTGCACCCCAACACTGGGTGCCCCCTCTTCTGATCTGATAACAGCCTTGGGTGAAGTCCAGAGGAAAAGTGAATATTTTCCTGGCTGGTGGCTTGTCAGGAACCAGTGGGAAGGCTGCAGGGAATGGGGAAGAGCAAGAGAGACTCTGTCTCCTCCCAAGCTGCCCCCATAAGCTGGGGTGATGCCAGTGATAAACCTTGGAGAAATTCAAAGAGAAAAGAGGCATTTTAAGGGGGAAGAACATCTAGGACTGCCATATACTAAGGAATACTTTTGGAAAGACACAAACCCTCTCCGGGCATATGTTATCCCCTGTCAGAAGCCCAGGATGGAATTGGAAGAAGGAGGGGTAGAGGGATAAATATTTTAAGAGATGCTCATCCTGGGGCAGTCTGGGTGTGGTTTTGCTTTGGGGGTTTTTAATTCTTCCTCCAGGGCAGATTCCTGCTGGAGACCAGAGAAAGCAGCAGGAGTAACTCAGACGTCACCATCGCTGCCACCAGTTCCCAGAGCTGCCCTGGCAGACCCCGAATCAAAGCAGTGTCCCAACTGGAAGCCAAGCCCCAGGCTGGCCCTGGGAACGGAGCTTTTTGCTTCCTCGGGGGCCCGAAGGAAACACCCGCAGAGCTTCGGTGCAGCAGGGGAGCAACACCAAGGAACTCAGGAGGATGTTTGCTTTTGTCTGTAACCTAAATCCCAGGCTCTTCCCCTGCCAAGTGCCTCGGAGGAGGAGGGGGAAAAAAAAAAAAAAAAAAAAAAAAAGAGGAAGTGGATTTTTCATTTTTGAGCGCGTAGCGAAATGGCTAATTTAAACCAATTATGCAACAGCTAATTAAAATAATCTCTGCATCCCAGAAAGGCGGCTGGCCAGGTACCCAGCGTGGAGCCCTCGGCTTTCTGGAGCAGCCTCTGGTTAAAGCCCGAACCCCGCGGTGCCAGCGACCGAACCCATCCCGGGCCGAACCCCCCGGCCCAGCCAGCCCTCCCCGGAGCTACCTGAGCCACCGGCTGTGCTTTCTCAAGTCTCCAATTTTCAACTGGTTGTGTCTTTCCGTGCAAACTCATTAGACACTATTTACACCCGCTGCAGCTGTGCGGAGAGAGGTTCTGAACTCTGGCATTCTACAGTAGGCTTTGTTTCTCATTTACATTTGCATATTAAAGTGTTTGCCTGAAATAGGCTATTGAAATTAATTCAGGATTAATTGGTGTCTTTATCTCATTAGGACAATCTAATTTAAGGATGATGAAATTGTTTAGCCTCCCGTTTGCATAATTAGATTGCTTTGAATTGCTGTCATTATTGTGCTCTTTAGCATCATCTGTAGGCCTCAAACAGACAAGAGTTTCAACCTCATAAAGACCAATCATGTGTTACAGCAGAGAGCTGTTAACCCCTTTTAACCCAAACTCCCTCCAACCTCCTGCCACCCGATGGAGGGGAGGCTGCTGGGCACAGGGGACACGGAGGTCCCCACACCCCGTGTCTGTGGGTGTCCCCTCCTTCCCTGCACACGCTCGGGGTGGTGACGTGGGACCCTGGGAGCTGCTGCTGGGCACCCCATTTGGCCTCTCCCAGCTTCTGGTGGAACCCTTCAGAGTGAGATGGGGACACGGGATGCTCGTCCAAGGAGGCTGAGAAGAGCCAGAGGTGCTCCTGATCCTTCTCACACCTCTGGAAAAAGCTGGTGGCAACATGTCCAAGGATTTCCTGATCCCTCCCTTCCACGTAGCTCTGGGAGAAGCCTTAGGGCTGGTGGCGAAGGCTCCAGGGACACCTGGGCTCCCCTTCTGCTGGAGCTGGGGCTGCAAGGGATGCTGATGGTGATGGGCACTGCAGTGTTTCACCCCCTCCAAGGACTTACCAAGCTCTGACTTGTTCTTCTCCAGTCTGAAGGCTGCTTCTGAACCTCCAAACGAGGAGCATCCTCTGAAAATGTCCCGGCCAACAGGTACCCCTCAGGTCTGCTACCAGCTCACTCACTTTGCTACCAGTAGTTCTACTCTGTAGTTTATCTGGATGCTAAAAGGAGAGAAGAGAGTTGCCCATGGGACCATACATCTAAGGAGGTCCCACCAGTGCCCACACAGGCCAGGGAAGGGTGGAGAAAAAGAGAAGCAGCTGTAAGGCCAGACCTCCCCACTGGGTCATCTTCACAACCTGTGATGCAGGGAAGGAGGAGACCCCACGGAGAAAGCACCCATGGAGGGGGGCTGTGCCCAGGGACTCTAATCAGGATGTGGGTCCACCAAATACTGAGACTGTGCCCCAAAACATCACCCAGTGAGCACACAACCAGGGACATCTGCTGAAAGCTGCAGCCATCCCGAGGTCCCTCACAGTGCACAAGGACACGTTCCCCACAAGCAGCCCTTCAGCCAGTTCCCTGCCCACCCAGGGGACCTGGGCACCTCAGAGCCATGGGGACACGAGGGCTGGAGCCACCTGGACCCAGGCATCCCAAGGCACCAGGAAAGAGGCATCCCGGGGCACCAGGAAACAGACATCCCAAGGTAGCACTGGCTCCTGGCAGAGGGCTTCAGCACCCTAAGCTAAGCCCTCACTTCTCCCTGGGTCCCTCTGTTAAAAACCAGCCTGTTGGGCCACACAAATGATCCAAACCGTGCACCTCAGAGTTATTTTCACATGCTAAAGCACCCCACAGCACCAGAACCAGCTCCCTGCCCAGCAGGGAGGACCACGGCCTCGCGCGTTCCCCGCCGCTCCCGGTTCCAGATGGCCACCAGGACCCTATGGCCACCAGAGCGCCCGAATCCGGCCCTGGAGGTGCTCCCTGGGCAGGGAGAGCAGGCAGGGGTCGAGTTGGCAGCTCCGTGGGTATCCTGGGGATGCTCTCCGTCCGTCCTGGCCCAGCCCAAGGCAGGAGAGCTGCTCCTCATTAGCAGGCGGCTGGGTCCGGAGCTGGGGGCTGAGCCAGGCTGCTGGCTTCTCCAGTCCCTTCACGTAGCCCAACATCTGGTTGTGTCTCATCACAGTGCAAATTTATGACCCTGGAAACAACATGTTGATGATGCACTGGGAAGAGGAGCCAGAGCTGTAATCCCACCCCCAGAGTGGGGACCTGAGGACTTTGGGGAGGGGGAAGAGGTGAGGGGGGGACAGAGCTCCCTCCACATGGTGGGGGTGAGCCAGGAAGGAATCACACACACACACACACACACACACACACACACACACACACATTTACACACACATATACACACACATATACACACACACACACACAGCTCTGGATAGTGCAGCACAGCAACATTTTTCACTCTGAATCTCCCCGTTGCTGGGAAAAAAAAAAAGAAAAAAAAAATACAAATCCAGCAGCAGCCAACTTTGCACAACTCCATCTCGACAGACTGCCAGGTTCCAAACCAGCCAATAAACTGGAAAGCTTCAAGAAAATAAATGACAGGTTTGATCTGAAAGCTTTGAAAAGGAACATTTCCACTCGCAGTGACCGGGCAGTTACACTTCCCAGTTTATGGTTAAAATTATACGGACATTTAACATTATTGGAAGTGGAAATGACAGATTGTGTTTTGGGCCCTCTAAAGAGAGTTTTGCTTGACTGGGGTAAGGAAAAGTTTCATCCTTGTTTTTCCAGAGATCAAATGTATCAGTTGAACCAGAACAGGGCAGGAGGGGGAGTTCTTGTTTGCAGGTTCACACCAAAGATGTTTCAAGTTTTCAGTTTAGCCCAAACAAGTGGTTTTAGTTAGGTTGCTTTGGTGGAGCTGCAGTGGAAAAGACAGAAATCCAGCACTTGCCATCACAGGCAACTTGATTTCAGTCATCCTTCTAAAAAAACATGGTTCTAAAATCCCACTGGAATCAGGGTTGTGACCAGACACTCTCCATCAAGCTTTGCTTCTCTTAGAAAAAAAAAAAAACAACAAACCAACCAACCACACAGCACCAAAGCCCCAGACCCAAACCTTTCCTCCCTTTTATGAGCAGTTTGGGATTTTGGACAGAAATTGCCATGCCCACCACTCCTCCAGGTCTATGGGAACCAAGTTTTTCAGGCTGGAGTTGGGTTTTTTTCTCTACGTACTGCAAGGTCTTGGTGTGGAAGGACTGCACATGGCTTGCCCAAAACTTCCAGCCCTGCAGACCCTCCCTTGGCTCAGCCATCCCTGCCCCGGGGGCTGGCACAGCCCAGATGCAGATTTCTAGCTGCACAAAAACCCCTCTCTGTCAAGCCCACGAGCTTCAGCTTCCCTGGTTCAACTCTTCTTCCTTAGAAGAACTTCCTTAGCAGAGCACAACAACAGATCTTTATGTTTGCTTGTAGGATGCTTTAAAAAAAAATAATAAAGAAAAGAAAAAAGGAAGAGATAGGGAAAAAAAATCCAGCATTACAAAGAAAGCATTTTCTTTGCAAGAAAAATGGGGAAAAAAAACATTTTGAAGCACAAAGTATTTTTAAATTAGAAAAAATCACAGTCCCCTTGAGCAATGTGAAAAAAAAAAAATTAAGGCTTTTCCAAAATGCACCCCCAGAAGCACATCTGCTTGTGCATACCCCCACACACCAGTACTCACCACTGCCTGCTGCTCCTCCTCCAGGGGAACAGACCAAGAAGGAGACCTCCCAGTGCCTCCCAGTCCCATCAGGGGACCCATCAGGTGTCACCACTGCAGGAAAAGGGCTCTGGGAAGCACCCCAAGAGGAACGTGCTGGGGTGAGGGTGCCTGAACCCCATCCCAGGACCCCCAGGGTCCCCCCTGCCAGGAGGAGATGCTTGGCCAGGAGCTGCATCCACCCTCCTGCCTCAGACACCCAGGGACCACAAACCCGTCCATCCTTTCCCAACAACCCCAGTGCCCAAGCACAGGCCCCGAGGAGTGTCCCCAACCCTTGGGGACATTCCCAGGGCCAGGGGACAAGCACGCCAAGCTGCAGCTCCAGCCTTTGGTCAACGACTCCTGACCCATGGAGGTTATGGGTCTCATAAGCAGCCAGCCTCAGGTTCCCAGTGCCAATCAGGCCTCTCCTTTGATCAGTGTCAGAATCAGATAGAGCACTCCAGCATGGATTATTAAGTTTTAACAGTTGACACATCATTTCTGATACCCTAATCTGGCAGCACTTTACAATAAGTGACAGGTCCTCACTAATTCCTTTTGTATTCACTGTAGCAACGTTAATCATGAGTGATGAACTTTGCGTATTCATATGGATGTAATAGGCAGTTCCCAAGGACTGAGACTGTAATTTAGCTTTAACCTAATGGGCACTGATTGTAACAATAAGTAATTATGTCAGCTAAATGCAGTGTTGATGGCAATTGATGACAGCAGCGAAAGCCACGACACCATTTTGGAACTGAGCTTGGAACAGTCATTTGTAAAGCTGTAATGGCCAAGGCGAGGAACAGTGTGTCCTCTCCTCTCTATCCTATCCTCCAGCTACCTTCAGCCCGGGGAGGACAGTCCCAGCTGTGACAAACACCCTGTCAGCTCCCTGCTTTACTGCCTGGCAGCTGATTTCATCCTGAAAATCCAGCCCAGCAGCTGGCTGGGGCAGTGACACCCTGGAGCTCAGGTACAAGGAGAGAGGAAGGAAATGAAAAGAGATGTTGGGAATAATTCCCTGGGTCACCTTCAGGTCTTTTTGGAAGGTGACATCGGGTGACACCTGGCCAAGACCTGGGAAGGTCACCTCTCCAGAGAGCAATGCTTGCTGCAGAGCCAGGCACCAAGGTGGGGGACAGACTGGGGAGAACTGGAGAGCACTGGTGAGCTCAGGCAGCTGGATGTAGCAGATGAACAGCTGGAAGAACACAAGTCTGGGAAGTCCACTTGATAACCCAAACCACAGCCTGAGCACAGCCACAGACACCTGTCCCAAAGGGCTGGAGTGACCTTGTTCTGGTTAGAGAGGAAAATGAGGGTGGGAGATTCCTGAGCCAGAATACTGAGGTCCGATTCACTTTCTTTAGAAAGGGGGAACGTGGCAAAGTCATAATAATAATCTTGTTAATGATGGTAATCAGACTGTAAGTGCTGGTGTCATCTTGAAAAACTGATTTGTGCTGCCAATAGGAATCCTGCTTTGCTCTAATCATTAATGTGGACAAAAAAGGTTTGGAAAACACAGACACGAAGTAGTTATCATGAGGTAGAAAGGAGATCCACGAGGAAACAGGTTTTTGGGGCTCCTGCAAGATGATGTCCCTGTCCCTGCCCCTACCAGAGTGTGAGGAAGAAGCTGCCTCTGATATTAGCAGAAGTTTTGGGAAGCCAGCAGCAAGCACCACTTTAAATATACACAGGGAAATGATTCAGGTGCTCTATTTACTTGTTTAATTAACTTCCTAAATTTGAAGCTTTTTAAATTTTTTTTAAGTGAGGGGTAGACGAGCCAATTTAAGAGAAGCTGGATAAATGCCTCCTGGTGCTCTCTGAAGCTCCTGGCAGCCTTTCTGAGTGGTCCTTAGCACAGCTACAACAAACCAGTGAGCCTGGGCTGGGAGCTGAGCTCTGGCAGTGGGAGCCAAGTTTTTCAGCTTGAGCAGATGCCTCAGCAGGGTTCTGATGCCCTCCCGGGATCCTGAGAGCTCCAAGATCTGCACTTCTATTAAATGGGCCATTTTGTCAGATTTCAGTCCCAGAGGTTGCCTTGCTTGGGAAGGGGGACATCAGCGAGATCTCTGCTCCAAATGCCAGGAGGGAAAGTCCTACTGGTGGGAAAAGCATCGGGGAGGATCCTCTGGCTGGGCAGCAGCCCCAGCACTGCAGGGTGCTGAGGAGAAACCATGTAAGACCTCACAGTGATCCCAAACCACTGACACCCAGCACTCACCCTGGGATGAGCCCAGCATCACCCCTCAGTGCTGGGTCTGGAGGATGGCGCCAGCACAGTGAAAAGTGTGGGCAGACAAAGCAAGGAACACGCTCAATGCTTTCCCTTGATGACCAGGTTCCAGTCCAGAAATAGCTGCCTGGATCCCTGATGACAAGACTTGGGGTAAAAATACCCAGGATGGAAGTGTAAGTGCTGAAATCACAGTAGGGATGAGCAGCCAGAGGCAAAAACACCTCCTAGAAATTGCAGCTGTGGTGCCAGGGGGATGCAGATCAGTGCTGCTGATGCTGTGCAAGCAGCTGAGCCCTCAGGAATCATAGAATCATAGAATGGGCTGGGTTGGAAGGGACCTCAGAGCTCATCAAGTCCAACCCTTGATCCACTCCCACTGCAGTTCCCAGCCCATGGCACTGAGTGCCACATCCAGGCTCTTTTGAAATATCTCCAGGGATGGAGAATCCACCCCTTCCCTGGGCAGCCCATTCCAATGCCTGATCACCCTCTCCCTAAAGAAATTCTTTCTAATGTCCAACCTAAACCTCCCCTGGCACAACTTGAGACCTCTTGTGCCCTCTTGTCTTGCTGAGAGTTGCCTGGGAGCAGAGCCCAACCCCCCCCTGGCTCCAACCTCCTTTCAGGGAGTTGTAGAGAGTGATGAGGTCTCCCCTGAGCCTCCTCTTCTCCAGCCTCAACACCCCCAGCTCCAGGCTGAACAGCCCCTTGCAGGACACAAGGCTTCCCTGCATGCTGCCCCCCAGGAGGTGGGAAAAGGGGCAGGGGGTGCTGCCAGCTGCAGATCAGCACACCAGTGACAGAGGGGACCACAGTCCCCACCTCCCCAGCCATCCCTGACACCAAAAGGGACTTGCATCACTATTGTGATCACTACTGAAACACCCTGCCCACAGACGCTGCTGGGAGGAGCTGGGGAAAGCCTGCAGGGGACCTTTGGGAGTGACACAAGTGAAGAAAACCAGAGGAGCTGCAGTGGAGAGGATGAGGAGAGGTGGGTTCTGGTGGTGACCTGAGGATGGGCACACCAGGAGCTGCAGTGGTGCTCCTGATGTCACCAACAGGGTGACAGCACACACCCTGCATCCCACAAACACTCTTTGCATCCCACATACACTCTGCATCCCATATACACTCTTTACATCCAACATACAGTCTTTACACCCAACATACACTCTTTGCACCCCACATACACTCTTTGCATCCCACACACATTCTTTGCATCCCCCCACACACTCTTTGCATCCCACAAACACTCTTTACATCCCATATACACTCTTTGCGTCCCACATACACCCTTTACATCCAACATACACTCTTTGCAGCAGCCCCTGTCCTGTTTGAGATGGAGGTGGCTGTGCTGCAGGTGTCCCTTCCCAAATCAAAGCAAGCCCAGACCAGATCCTGTAGGACTCTCAGGCTGCCAGCAGCAGCTGGGACACAGTGTTCCCACAGGGACCAAGGGGACAGGCAGAACAGGCACACTGTGCTGGTCCTGCTGCTGGGACACCAGCTGCCAGCAGGATCTGCAGCCACCTGGGCACGGTGTCAGCTCCACCTGGAGCAGGCAGCTTTACAAAGTGCATTTCAGCCCCTCTGAAAAGCACCTGCCAGCCCCCTTGGAGACAATGCCTGCAGCCCCAAGCTTCTGAAGAGACCCCCGAGGTCATGCCCAGCTCCTGCAGATGAGCCAGGATGGCAGGGCCCTGACAATTTCCCACATTGCCCCAGGCATGGCAGAGCACTCCTGCCTGCAGAACCAACACCCAGCAGGTCCATCCCCACCTGAAAGGTCCCAGTGCCCCAGGGCAGCCTCAGATGGGTGCCAAGCCCCTGCTGCCTCCACCACAGCCTTGGCAGATGCTGGCAGGACAGCCCAACACCTCCTCCTTCCTTCCTTCCTTCCTTCCTTCCCTCCAGCTGAGCCACAGGCTCCCATCTTCTGCACATTGAGAGGGGAAACCGAGGCACATTTCAGCCTCTCCCCACACACATTCACCCTCATCTCAGCAGCCTGGGAGCACTGCCACAGCCCAGTGCTCCGGGGGGATCAGTGAGAGCCCCTGAGCCATGTCCAGCAGCATCTCCTGCCCACCCAGAGCCCTCCTTCCCAGGTGATTTTCAAGCAACTAAACCCAAGCTTCTCCCTCACCACGAGCCCTCCTCAGTGCTCCTTCGCTGGCTGCAAACCCCTCAATTATTCCATAGCCCCAGTTATTCTGCAGGAAGCAGAGCTGTGATGGTAATGGCAAAACACAAAAGCAGGAATAGCAGCGATTTGCCCGCGGCTTGGACGGGGCCACTGGAGCAGCAGAGGGGACAGGCCAAGGATGAGCAGTGACAGCAAAGGGTCCTTGCTGGTCCCCACTGCTGACCCCTGCCCATCACCAGCCTCGTGCCACCACCATGCTGCTGCCTGCCCCAGCTCCACCACCTCTGCACAGACCAGCCTTGGTCTGCATCACTGACCTGAATTCCTCTTTCACTCCAAACTGGAGCAGCAGGCACAATTTTAGGCTCATCTCTAGGCTCCCTCATCCCTCTTTCACACTGTGTCTGTTCCAGCTTCCTTCCTGGGAAAGCTCTGAGGATTTCTGTTCTCCCACAGGTCTGTAGCAAGCCATCATTTGGTACCAGGAGGAGAGGGCTGGATTTCCATCACGGCATCGTGTTGTTTCCCATTCTGTCACGAGCCCTGAACCTCTGCTTTTCTTCTGTAAATCTCAGGAGACGCATCTTAGAGCTGAGGAAAAACTGCCTGCTGAAAATTCAGCCTCTGAAAGGCTCCTGGAAGGAAAAGAGAGGGTCAGGAGCATTCAGGGGCTGAGGAAATTGCCCTAGCAGGCAGAGAGCTGTAGCCCTGGGGTCACACTCCTGCTGGTCCCAGGAGGTGTGAGCTGCTCCTGCTGCCTAAGTCCCTGCTGTGCCAGGGATAAATAAAGGACTTTAATCTCCAGAGCTGGAATTAAAGCTGGAAGTTAAAGCAAGCTCAAAGGCAAAGCTTGTGGCACCACACTTTCACCTCCCAGCAGGACATCTCCCAGCTGACAGAGCTCTGGGCCAGTGCAGACCCTGCTGAGATGCCAGCACGGGGGATGCTCTCCTAGTGCAGGGCAAGCAGCTGAAGTGTCCTCAGGAGAGACAAAGGCACCTGGCAAACTTTGAGAAATGCCTCTCATTATTTACAGAATGACACAGGAAAACTTCAGCCTGAAACAAGAAAGGCAATTAGTTTCCTGTACGGAAACAAAGAGACATCTGTGCCAAGTATGCTAACATATACACAAGGGGCAGGTATACAGTACATGAGGAATTTCTTCCAGCTGCAAATCCACCCCCAAATTCTCAAGTCAATCTTGAGTACTACGACGCTCAGCAATCCTCTTAAAAGTGTCCAGATGCTTTAATAACTTAATTCTAATCTTCTCAGGCACCATTTTCCATTTAACTGCTGCAGCACTGGATTAAGACGCAGGGGTCAGGACTGAGGAGTCACCCCGGGGAGCTGCAGCCCTTCCTCTGGAGAACAAGATGCCCAGTCCAGTTATATTGGTCCCAAAGCCACTGAGACCTTTGCACTGAGATCCTGAGCAGGTTTAGGATGCTCTGAGCCCCAGTGGAGCTGGACTCACAACTGGACCTTGCAAGCAGGAAGAGCTGAGCTGCACCAGTGGACTGGACTGCTGGGCACAGAGCTGGGGGTGGGGGCAGATGCAGGCAGACCCCAGCAATGACAGCTGGAGTTTGTGAGGAAAATGCTAATAAAGCCTGAGGTCTCATCCTCCAGAGTGGCCCAGTTAAGGCCTGAAGGTCCTGCTGGGTGGGATTGGCACCAGGAAGCTGGGGCAGCTCTGGATCAGGCTCTGACTGCCCCGAGCCATGGCCAGCCTGATGTGGCACCGGGGACAGTCTCACTTCCAAGGAGACCTGGCTCTGGAGACCTTCAAGGGTTCTTTCCAAACAGCATGTTTTAACAAGCCTAAGTCTTAAAAAGCAGCTTGCCTTCCCACTGTGCAGGGCACATCCCTCCCACCCCCAGACACCCCCAGCCCTGGCTTCCCACAGATCCCTCCAGACTTCCCATCTCAGCCAGCTCCCTTTTTAGACAATGCTTTCTCCAGATTGTTTTAAGCAAGAGAGGAAATTGGGGTGACACTTTAATACATAAAGTGCTTCTTATTTTCCCTGTGCCGAGGAGCAGTGCTTCCTAACACACTTTCTGAGTTAACATCAGGTGTTAAACAGACACACACGTTGTTTTAGCAGGAGCCCACGTTTTATAATAGGCTTTCTATCTAACAGCTTGATATAGCTTCTTCCATTAAGCATTTATTGCTAATGCATTGTAAAGTGTAACACACTATATGTGCTATTAAAGAATGAAGCTGCCACGAGCTCACCCCTTCATAATGAAACACTTATGAACGGGAACCTGAGGTTAAAGAGTTCTGAATTAAGCTTCATCTCAAAGAGATCATCCAGCACTCTGCCAGCAGCTCGTGGGATGCTGTCAGTGGGAGGGCTTGGACCTGAGTCCCCTGGGAAAGTGCTCCTTGACTTTGCTTTGGAGAAGACCCTGGTGGAAATGCTCCCCAACAAGAGTTTGTCTGAATTCCAGCTGGAGATCCAGAGGAGCCAGCTGGAGCCCTTCCTCTAAGGGGTTCCCAGATAGCCACACTCCCTGGTTATTGACTTTCTAATCATTCAATATAAAATCCAACAATTACAAAACCTTTTAGATGAGACACATCTCCACCTGAGCATTATCATAATTTTTTTCCATACTATTCAATAAAAAAACCCACATTAAAATGGAGCAACCCCCCTGCCCCTGGCAAGTAGCAAGGTTTGGGGTTTTGTTTTTTTTTTTTTACACAGTCTTTGCCCAGACAAGTGAGCCCTGGGCACAAGGAGCAATGACTTGGTACCACAGGGTTCAAACAGGAAGGCAAGACTGCTCCTTTGGAAAGAGAAATCATCTCAAGCTCTCCCCTCCTCCTGGTCTCCCCCTCCCAGGGATCTATTTATGCACACACACACCAGTCTTGCCCTTGCCTTTCTTCCTTCTCCCTGCTCAGGAGCTGCTGAAAAAGCAAAGCCCCCCAGCTCCAAAACCATTTCCCTGCAAAGGCTGCAGCAGGACCCTGGGTCAGTGCAAGGCAGGAGGGGGGATTTTTGTTGGTGAAAGAGATTCACCTTCTTCACACTCACCTGGCCCCTGGCCCTGAGTGGTGACAGGACACCCAAGCACCATGTGTGTCCCTGAGGAGAGGTTTTTGTTGGGCTGGAACTGACCTGGGGCTGGGTTGGGAGCTGGTGTGTTCAGAAAGCTGCTTCTGAGAAGGATATCTGAGTTTCCATAGGGAAAGGATGAGGAAGACTCTGGTCTTCAGCACCACCTCCTCTAACGTGCCAAGCTCACACCTCCTGGGTTTTTTGCCCCGTGTCCTGAAATGAAAAACCACTGACTTTTCCCCATGACAGAGCTGAGTGACTCAAGACCTCGTTGACAAGTGGCAGGGCATCTTGGAGAGTCTGGGTCTGGGGATGAAATTCAAGATGCTTTCAAACAAAAGTATGCTGGGTGCCTGGATCTCCTTGAAAAAAACCCTCAGGTTCTTGAAGAGGTTTCTGTGTGGTGAGGAAGCTCTGCACATGGTTATGTTGGTTGTTTCAGGCTTCTCCCTGACCAGCCAGCCCTCCTCCAGCCAAGAGGGGACACCTTAGGACAGTATCTTGGGAGGGTCAGGCAGGTGCCTTCCAAACATCCACAACAGCAGCACAGGCTTCAGGGACACAACATGGACCTTGAGCTCCTGTTTGTGTCTTCAGATGGTGCTGAGACACCCGGGGATGGGGGGAGATCCCAACTGGGCTCCTCCAGCTCTCCAGGAGTGCTCACCCCCATGCCTACCAAGGCTCTTCTGGGCCCAGCAGTGTTGGTGGGACTTGAGTTACACACAAGGGTTCAGCTGCTGGGGCTGAACAGAGGTGCCCAGATTTGCACAGAGACAGAACACACTTGGAAGAGATGAAGAGGATGAATGCTCTCATCGCCTGCAAAATCTCTTCCCAGTCTTCAAACACCTAAAAGAAGAGCCCTCCACAGCTGACTGCACCTTATCCTGGAAGTCAGACACAAAAGAAATACAGAGGTTCCCCCCCCCCTTGCCACATCCCTCGCCAGCTGATGCATTTTCTAAGCCTCTTCCCAGTCTTTTCCAAACGAAGAGGGAAAAAGTTCACCCGAGGCTGCCAAACCAGAGCCCTCACCACTCATGAGCTGCAAGCTCATTCACCTTGCCCAGCCAGACCCCACCTGGGGGCAGAGGACCCCAAAAAACCTCCTCGGCCACAGCTGCCTGAGCCCAGCCAGGCTCCAGGCCCCGGCGAGCACCCCAGGATGGTGCCTTCCTCCCCCCATGCCAATCTCCCCTCCTCTGAGTGCCCGTGGTTCCCTTTGTGTTTAGGAGAACAGAGGGATGCTTTATTGCATTTCGCCCGGCCCGCTGCCATGGCAACAAGCGGCTGCTGCGCTGTAAAAATAACCCTCCTGCTTTGATAGATTTCACTTGAGTGAAAATAACCCTTAAAAATCGGTTGAAATTTCCATACTAACTCCTCCAGGAGGTTCCGGGGAGGTGAGGATGAATTGCAGGATCTGTTAATGGGATGCATGGGTGCCACCCCACCACCCTCCGGTCTTGGCATCCTCGCAGAGGAGCCCGGGAGGATGCTTACTGGGAGCCAGTGCCCCTGGATTATGGTGGTGAGGCTGACACAGGAAAAGCCCATGCCCAGAATCACTGATGGGGCACAATTTCTGCACAGCCACATCAAGGGATGGGCCGGTGCCTGTGGTGGATCTCCAGGGTTTCTCAGTATTTACTGCAAAGAGAAGAGGCAGTGTCCCCTCAGTCCCTGCTACGGGGGCTCACCTGGGATAAAACTCAGCTTTATCTTCTCAGCTCCTCTGCACCGTGACCTCAAAAATCAGCTCTTGCCTTCTCCAAGAGGGTCAAGGACCCTTTGCCAGAAGCTGTGCTCTCCAGCAGCACAGAAGCATCTCACAGTTGTCCATCAGTGGGAAGCTACAGCAGGGGGTTTGGAGGAACAGATCAGAGCACATGAATAGTCAGGGTTGGATGTCTGCCCAAAACAAAGCTCCATGCCTGGGAGAGCTGCAGTGGCCATCTCCTCCCAGGCCCCATGCCCCAGACCCTCAGGGGCAGCAGTGCAGTGAGATTCCTGGTGCCAGGAGAGGTTCAAGTCTCACTTCTTTGCTTCAGATCATCCACACTGGTCCCAGACAGCAGAAAGTCACTCAGAGCATTGCCCTGGAACAACAGAGGTGTTGGCTCTCATCCCTGCTCCTGACTCAGCCAGGAAAGTCTTTCTTCCCTTCTTGGGTTCTTTTCTTCCCTTTGTGTTCTCCCAACCCCTCAACTCTTCTTCCTCCACACAAAAGCCGACTCAGATTTTAGAGGAGGCCCCCGATCCCTCCCCTGAGTTTAGGTGAGTCGAACCATAAGAAGTGGAGTAATGAGATTATGATTAAAAGCACACCTTGATAGTGGGGCATCCATCAAGCTGTCATAGAAATCGTATCTCAGCGGCTGCTCTCATCAATCTGACCTTTCAATTATTACCCAGAGTTCATGACTCTAAGTGTATATAATTCCTACCTCAAAGCTCAGAGCAAATGCCTTTGTTTTTTTGGCTTGCCTTGTGCATGGCCAGGAGAGGTCTCCTTGGCCAGCACACCCGTGGCACTTCACAATGCAAATGAACCTAAAATAGCTCTTGTGTCACCCAAAGGATCGGCAAGGAGATGAAGACACCACCAGGAGAAGGCTCTCTGAAATCTTTAGCAACCTCTTCTTGGCTTTTTCTCAGGTTTTCAAAGCCAGTGACTGCTAAGGGTAACTCCAGTGGTGCTCGCAGCTCTTCTCCTTCAGTCACTTGTGTCCCCAGGGAGAGGGAAGGCAGTTCCAGCCGTGCCACAGCACATCCCCAGCAGCAGGAATGGGAATGGCCTCTCCAGCCCAACCAGGACAATCTTACCCAGAGATTTGCTGCCCAAAGGCCACTGGAAAAGCTCCTTTTTGTGAGCTATACTTGAGCCAAACATTTCAGGAGTGGGCTAGAGCCTAATTCAGCTTTTCCTTGAATCACTAGAAGGATTCCCATACATTTCCCTAGGACCAGAACCCCATTCATCTCCAACCAGCTCCGTGCATCCCACCCCACTGCCTGCCCAGTGCTGGGGCTCCCAGGCTGAGCTAACACAGGATTTGCCTGGTGCCAGCCTGGAACCTTGCTGGGTCCCAGGGAGTTTCAACAAGGCACAAAATCCCCAGGCCTGAATCTTCTCCATACCCAAACACGTGGGACATCAGGCCATGGCCACAGGGAGTGCCCCAAGCCCAGGAATGGGGCATCCCCTTGTTCCCTGCTGGCTCTGCTAACAGAAGAACCAGAAAGAGCTGGCACTTCCCAGCACAGCAAGTCAGGAAATTGTTCCCAAACTGAAGAAGAGAAATGAAGCCATTTGGTTTATGCTTTTTCCTCCAAAGTTAGCACATGTTTGGGTTTTTTTTTTTGTAACAGTCAACTTCCCTGCTGTCTAGTGAATCCTCACAAAGAGAAACCCACAACAGACAGGTCCCTAAATCTGCAGCCTGGCCTCCCCACATCTCCCATGCTAGAAGAATTGGGAAGGTCCTGGATGATGGGACCAGCTGGAGCTCCTCTGCCACCCAACAGAGACAAAACCTCCCAGAGAGCCACCTCCATTTTCCCTTTTCCTCTCTGCTGATCCCAGAGCAAACCTTCACACTCAGGAATCAGGTCCCTGCTGCCTTTGGGAAAGCCATTCCCAAGGGAATGCATTCACTTGCATCTTCCTAACATCCCACATGGCAGAGGCTCATTAAAACCCCCCCTCTGGCTGCTGGAACGAGCTGATGGGCTCACACATGGGCAGCACCCACCTCACCCAACACAAAGCTTGGTGCTGGCAAAAGGCAGCAGCTGGGTGGGGAGGAGAGGACCCAAAATGTGTTCTTAACCAAGAGGAAAGTTCCCTCTTTGCCAGCAGGCAAGAGGCAGGCACGCTCACATTTCACCTCCCTGCAACCCAAAGGATGCTGAATGCCTCCCTGAAAGGGGCAACCACTCCTGAGCTGTGCTGTGCTGTGCAGGAAGGCTCTAATCCTCTGCTAATTTATTTTATCAAATTAAAAAGAAGAGCATCCGTGGAACACCAGAGACCTCCTGTTCTCAGGGTCCCAGCAGAAAGCTGCCTGATCCCTTTGTAAAGAGGGTTGGGGGGGAGTTGTTGTTTTTCTTTTTTTTTTTTTCTTTTTTTTTTGCCAAGAATATAAAATTAATAAAGCAGGATTAAGGGAGATATGGTTTTAACTGATTCCTTAATCCTAGAGAATAATTAATGAGAGCAATGCACCACTTGGCTCGACTCTCCCCACATTTGAATAATAAATAGCACCCACCAAAAAAAGAAAAAAAAAAAAAAAAGAGGAAAAGGAAAAAAGAAGAAGGTTGTAAATTCTTCATACAAAGAGCTTTTACCATATGTATGTGAGCATTGCTTTCTGGTCTTGGATCAAGAAAATGCAGAATGGAAAAAAACAGAGACCAGTTTTGGCCACACACAGATGTGTTGAACTAAGCCAAGATTTATGGGAATCTCCACACATTTAAGAAACAAAATACCACTAAAAGCCTGGATGAATTCCCCTTTTAGGGCCTTATGTGAACATCAGCCAAGACTGCCTTGGGCACTGTGACACCAAAGCCAGAGCCACTTGCTCTGAAGGTGCCAATCTGCAGAGATCCAGAACCTCAGCTCCTGCCACACTCATCCTCGTGTTGCTGAGCACACCCTGTGCCAAAGCCAGCTCTGGGCTGCTACAAACAGCTCTACAAAGATGCTGCAGGTGGGATTTAGGCCACTGAACCTGAGCCACCCAATAGTTATTTAAGCACCTGATTATCTGTAGGGTCTTCTAGTCAGGGGGGTACCTGGGTCCTCCAACTTCAGCATCTATTTTACAGGGGGAAGAACTGTTTTTTGCAAGTGTCCCACAGGACAAGGAGTCCTCTGAGACTGAATAACTCTGAAATTCAGTTGTGTCCCTCACCAGCTTGGCTTGGGGATGGAGCATGCCCTCCCAGGGCTCATTCCCAGGAGTTCACAGTGTCCCCAGCTCCTTGCCACTTCCCATGTCAGGAGTTGCTGACCTGAGGGGTTCTTTGTCCCATCATGCAAAAGGAGGGAAACACAGATTCCTAAAGGATGGTCTTATCACCATTTCTTAGGCTTCTTGACTTATGGGGCAGCCAAAGATGTTATTTGATGTTCCTGAGACATTTTTAACTAATACATCGATACCCACGATGGATCCATGCCAGGATTCCATGAGACATCACCCTGACCAAGGCAGCCCAGCTTTGGGACACAATTCCCTGGACCTTAAAAGAGCAGCTGAGCTTTGGAAGCCCAGCTGAGCTGGCCAGGCAGGAGGTAAGAAATATTAAGGAGGAAGATGTGAATAAACACGGGCTCATCCCTGTCTGCAGCCCTTGTTAAGGCAGGGCTTTGCTTTGAACTCCTTCCTGATGAAATGATTAATGAATGGCATGCAGACCTCTTCCCTTCCTTCCTCTGCTTTCCCCTGCCACACAGAGCAATACCAAATGAGGTGATCATGACAAACACAGCTCTAATTCTATATTAATATTAATCAGAGACAACCTTTCCATTGACATCAGAACCCGAGCTCGTGTTGGCAGGGAGGGGATAACACTGCAGCAGTGACATTTCTCGGGTAGGTGATTATTTTTTTTCCTTCTTCACTTTTTTTTTTTTTTTTCTCTTTTTCTCTCTTGTACCTTTCCCTTCCCCGGCTTTAATACGGGCTGGCGATACCTTGTACAAACAGAGGAAGGAAGAAGCTGATTAAATAGCAAGAGTTGGAGCATAATGAAAGAAAAAGCCCACTGCAAACATGTGCAGCTTTGTTTGAAACGGGAGGCACCGGGGAGGAGGATTTCAGGTGATACCTCGGTGGCTCCTCTCCTAATCCCGGCTTTCCAGCTCGGAGCCAATTCCATCCGGTCCCTGTTGGTGGGGAAAGAGGCTTAGGCAGGGGGGCAGCCTCAGCCTCACCTCCAGCCCACACCAGAACAAGGCTGGGAGAGCCACAAAGCCACAGGGATCCCCTGAGCTCCGAGGGGATCCTCCAGCCACACCAAAGGGGAGCAGCAGCAGGGACACGGATGCTCCTGAACACGCTCAGCAGCTCACATCCCACCTGGATGGAGAGATGAAGGAAGAGGTCTCCTGGAAGATTTGCACCTTTCCCCAGCAGCTGGGGAGGGGTTAGCACCAGCACCCACCTCTTGGTGAACAAGCATAAGGTTTGCAGGGTGAAAGCTGCTTGACCGATTCATATGGAAGAAAAAAACCATGTCCTGTGTCCTCCTTGTCACCCCGGGGGAGCTGAGCACCTTCCTCTGGTTGGAGGATGATCACCAGGCATGGGCAGGAGGCCTGGGCAGGCAGGACCTGCCAGCCTTCCCCACTGCCTGATTTTCCAGGCTTCTCCATCCTAACCACTGCGGGATTGCAGGGTGAATTGTATAGAGATAAGCCCCTGGTTCTCAGCTGAGTGCAACTTCTCTCTCTCTCTCTCTGTGTCTTAAAACAAATAGATTTTCATTGAAATCAACATATCTTTCTGAATTGAATAGGTTTTCATGGGGACAATAAATTTCTTCAAAACAATGCATTTTTATTACAACATATTTTTGTTCAAACCAATACTTTTTGACAACCAGATATTAATGACCAGGCCAAAGCCATAAATTTGCCTCAAACTATGTGTTTCCTCATAGAAGGAAATAATTTTTCTCATACAAATACATTTTTATTTGAATCAATCCTCTTTTTCCACCCCCCAAAATCAGGTGTATTTCCTGGAGGGAAGCAGGGAAGCTGCATACCCAGGAAAGCCCCTTCATCCCTAGAGTACTTGTGAGACCTCTCTCACTCCCACCCACCCAACCTCAGGAGCTCCACAGCTCACTTCAAGCTGCCACATAAACTTTGTTTTTCCCATTCCCAGTATCAACCATCACCAGGGCTCTGGCAGGACCTACAGAAAGGTGGTTTCTGTCTTGCTCCCCTTGCTCTGCTGTCTGCACCCAGCTGGGAGGCTGAGTCCTCCTCTTTTCTCCCAGCAGAGCTCAGCACCCACCCAAGCACAAGAGACTGAATGAATCTCAGTCAGAGATGCAGCTCTGGAAAGGGGCATGAGGAATGGGGACACGGAGCTGGCACAGGGATGAGTTTGCTGGATCTGCAGAGGCTTTGGGATCTACTTTTGCTACCGACTCAAAGCCCAAGCAGAGCAAAGCCCAAGCCCTTATCCCCTGCAGATCCCTGTTTTGCCAGCTGAGCATCCCTGTGGGACACAGCCCCCACCTCCACACACCTCTGAGCCCTCATCCAGGAAAAACGATGGGTTGGGTACCACGTAGCTGCACTCAGCTGCTCCCAGCCACACTTCGACCTCGGGCCTGGGGCTCCCAGGACTCTTTCAGCATCAGGGGCTGACAAGGGCTCATTTCCCGTGGCCCCCGTTGGCCACCCTTTGTTGAGCTTCCCCAGCCCATGTAAACATGCTAATTGCCTGGGCTCAGCACAGGGCTGGATGCCGTGCTGTTTGTTTTCCATTGAATGGGATTAGGGATCCTGACACCAGTGATTAATCGCCGTGCTGCAGACGAGCCCGGGGAAGGCGTCCTCTGCGAGCAGGGAGCGCGCGCAATCTCTGCCAAGCAGCTGCTGCTGACTCCTATCTAACCCTCTGCATCCTGCCCCTTATCTCCCCTCCTCTCCCAAAATGTCTCACCTGCACCAAGCCGAAGCTGGGCTCCCCCAGGGGTGGGGGGAGAGGGGCTTGGGTGGCCCTGGGGGTGATGAGCAGCTGCCTGCTCAGCTCCCGTGATGCTCCGGCTCCTGTTGCTACAGCATCCCAGGCTGCCATGACCCTCCTGATGGGCTGTGACACCTCAGCCAGCCCTTCTCGGCCTTCATTTTGATGGCCAGGGGGATTCACACAATTTTGCCAGCTCCCACCACCCTGGCATTGAGGCACAGTAACATCCCTGCCAGCACGCAGCAGCCACATCCCCTCACCAAGCTCCTGCCATGGTCACCGAGTCCCCCACCAGTGTCTGAGACCATGATGGACTGATGGGTGTGTAGAGGACCCAAGTCCCCAGCCAGGAGGGGACAGCCAAGGCAGTCCCTTGCACAGTGAGAACCATCAACCCCTCATCAGCTTCCTGCACTCAGAGGGACGTAGGGTCACACCTGGGAGATCCAGGCTGCAGGTAAGACCAACGCTCCCACTTCCCAACAGCAAGAGCTGGGTCACAGTCTGTGAGGGTTAAACATGCCCAGCAACAATCAACAGGGCACCCAGGCACCTTCCAAGTCCTGAGGGCCAGCAGGGACCTGAGCAAGGCAGAGCAGAGCACGGGGAGTGCTGAACACCTTCTGCCACCTCCAGTCACGGCTCCAGCATCACCTCCCTGTTCCCGTTTTCCCCAGCAGCAAGCGAAGGGACAGCGAGGAAGAGGAGGGAGAGGAAAAAGCAGCCCTGCAGGAGAGAAAAGTTGCAACCCTTGAGATTACCTCTTCTCCTGACCTTGCAGAAGGAGTGCTGGAGGCAAATCCACCCATCCCTGCCGGTGCCTGGTGCAACATACTGTCACTCAGACAGGCGACGTTCTTAATGGGTTTGTGGGAAAGGCCTGGCCTGCCTTTCCATCTGTACCTTCTGCCGGCTCCCCTCTCCAGCACTGCCTCCCCATACGACATTCCCTTGAATTATTTAGACTGGTAAATCTTCCTGCATCTCACATCTTTAGTCCATCTGTTAGCCGGGGCTCTGCCTTTATAGGAACTGTCCTTTATGCATGCCGGCATCTGTCAACAGTACACTTGCCTCTTTTATTCATGATCTTCCGTGGGAGATGGTACAAGCTGCAGAAATGCCTCATTTCTGGTATGCATTTCATTTTAATGGAAGATTACATGACTGGGGCCCATTTTATTACTTCTTGCCCTGCACATTCATCCATCACGAGCCCCATTTGCTGAGCCTGCACTGGGACAGCAGCCATCAGCCTGCTCGGGGCGGATTCCTCCCGTGCCGCCTGCTCCCCCCCTCCGGGATGGGGAGGGAATGCGCTGCCTTTGGGGAGGGGAAGGTTACCAAAGGGGAAGCAATCCCACTGCTGGGGCTCAGAGTCAAAGGCAGAGCCCTGGCTTAAGCCGAGCAGGTTCTGGGAAACGGGCCCGGGAACCCAACCCCTCGCATCCCCCCCTCCACCCGTGTCCACCTCCACGCCATCCCTTTCCCACCCCTGGGATGTACCCATGGGCTGTGGGGTGTACCAGGGCTCCTCAGAAAGACCCCAGCCCCCCAGATAAAGAAGCACGTGGTTGTCCCCCAATATATGAATAAAGATATATTTATATAGATAAAGAACCCAGTGGTTCCCCACACAACCCACTCCTGCCCTGCACACACGTGGCACCAATAAGATCAGTGTGAACCAGCAGTGGTAATTACAGTGCCAGTGGTATCTGCAGCCTGCTCTCTCCCTTGGAAGGAAGGCTGCATCACAATCAGTGAAAACATTTTGGGCTGGGCATGGTGCCAGCTTGCTCTGTCCTTTCTTTCAACTCCCACAGAAACTGGAGAACCCCCCAGTGCCCTCCCCAACTGCAAAAACCAAACCCCAGGAAAACCACTCCACTTCTGATGCTGCATTTCTCTGAATCCACAGCATCACAGAATGGTTTGGGTCGGAAGAGACCTTAAAGATCACCCAGTTCCAACACCTCCCACACGCCCAGGGTGCTCCAAGCCCCATCCAACGTGGCCTTGAACACTGCCAGGGATGGGGCAGCCACAGCTTCTCTGTGAAACCTGGGACAGGGGCTCAGCACCCTCAAATTAAAGAATTTCTTCCTAATGTCCAACCTGAATTCAGGGGTCACCACACCTGGAGGCAATAAGTGGGATCCAAGGGGTCAGAAGGGACCTCTTCAGAGATGTGGGGACCTTCCCCAACCCACAGTTCTCAGACATCGTGAGATGTAGGTTGTGGTTTTAACCCAGAAAAGAGCATCTGTCCTCAAAAATCCCAGCCACAAGGCTTTTCCTCAAGGACAACTGCTTCACCATCTTGTTCCCATGAGAAGGTTGCACTGTTTCCACCAAAAACATGCTCTGGAAGCAGGTTAGGTCTGGATTAAACAACACTTCCAGCTTAACTTGGTTAGGAAACCAGTCCAGGATGAAGTAACGTGAGACAGCATTCAGCTGAGATTCCACGACAGCCCTTGGTGGGCTTCAGTGCATGGGAAACCTGAACCATAATAATCCTTGTTGGCCAGAACACCAGTTCTGGCAGGGGAAGGAAGGAGATCAGGCTTTGGATAACAAGGAGACCTACACAAAAGTCAGTGTTTTTGTACAACTTATAATGTCAGTACGTAAGAAAAAGAAAAAAAACAAAAAAACCATCAGGAAAACAGTTGCCATAAATAACGTGCTAACCACCAGAGTTCAGAGGAAGAGCATCCAGACACACCTGGAGAAGAAACACTTCCAAACCAGAGTGGCTGAGCTGGAAGAGGCCGAGCAGCTCCTGCAGAAGGGGCCAAGCCCTGAGCAGCTGCTCTGCTCCTACGCAGCCACACGGCACTTCCCAGCTGGGGGAACCCGGGAGCTCCCCAGGAGGAAGCAGCACCACGTGTGTCCCATATGGCAGGAGGAACCAGCAAGAGTCTGGGCACACAGCTATTGCAGAGACTGAGGGAAGCAGAGCAAACGTGCCCAGATAGGTTTTACGGGGTTGCCGAGCTCAACAGTCACCATAATTTTAATTTAATATTCAACACAACCTTAAGTTTTCTCCCGAATTCCCATCCACCACCCTCCCCCCAGCAGATACTCTCTGTTTCGTAACTAGCCCAACCCTGATGGCATAACTCAGCAATTTCCTTTCAGGAATCAATGAGAACAAATGAAAATTTAATACATTCTCCAGACAACCCAACTCCCTTCTCTCCCCCCATGGTAAATAAATAATGTGCTCCTCAAATGATGGATGGAGTGCTCGGAGACCGGTGGCCGACTGCTATTAGGGGCTGGGGAGGTCAGCTCAGTGGAGATGCAGTTTAGTGTGGGGTGAGATGGTGGCCGTGGGGGATCTGAGCACATAAAAAAGAAGCCAGGAGCAGGGAGGTTGCTGCAGGTTGATGCAGGAAGGGGGCACGGAGCAGAGTGGTTTTGTTACGGATTGCTCAGCAGGGGTTATTTGGATTCTCCACCAAAAGCAAGGGGAGAGCCAAAGGCTGGTGAGGTTGTTGGAAAAAAAAACAAACAAAAAAACAACAACAAACAAAACTCCTTTTGTCTTCATCAGGTTTGGGATCAGGAGGTTCTGATGGATGAGGCAGGTAGATGAGAGATTTTGGCCTGTCTGGCAGGCATCAGATGGAGGAGGCAGGGAATGGTCTGGGGCATCTCATGTGAGAACATAACCTGGAGCTAAAGCTTCAGGAGAGGGGATGGGACCTGAGCACAGGGGCAGCAGGACAGGACAGAGCTGAAGTTTCTCACTTGCTCCCCAGCCTGGCTGAGCTCTCACAACCCATGATCCCAGCCACATGCTGCTTAGGAGTGATATTTCCCCTTGACAGACACAGGGAGGTTTGTCTTTTTCCTTTTGCCTGTGGGATGTGTCCCTGGGGCTCCCTGAGGACGTGGCCAGGTGGGGTAAAGGCAGGGATGCACCAGCTGGACCCTCTGGAGAAACAACTGGAAACAACTTTGTGAGCCTGCAGCTCACACAGGATGTGGGGAACGGGACAGACAGAGGGTGTCAGGGACATTAACCTGGGCCAGACCTCCGCAGCTTCTCTAGGACAAGCAACTGCCTTTCTTAATAACATGAATCCATACCTTCAAACCCAAGCTTGGGGCTCAGCTCCAGGAGCATGAGGGAACACTGCTGGCCCCATCTCTCACTGCCAGCCCCTGGACTGACCCAGTGCCTCTGGTCCTGCTGGCATCCTCCTCTCCTGCTCCACACAGCTCTGCCTTTCTTTCCATCCTCCTGAACTCCAGGAGGCACAAACAAGAGTTGCCTGCTCCTCCTCGCCCCACAGCTCTGCTTATCTGCTGGGAGGCTGTGTACCTCCTTATCTCTGGGGAGAGCCTCTCTGTAAATACTGCTCTGAAGTCTTTGGCTTCCCTTCCAAGCAGTGCTGCTCTTTAATGCCTTCCTTGTAAGACCTGCTTGCCCTACCCCAAGCCATTAGCTGTAACAGGACGTTAATAAGGAGGGGGTTTGGTATCTCTCAGGGAGGTTGACCTCTTTCACTAGAAGCAAGGCACCCATTACAGAGCAATGATAAATCACAAGCCTTCCACTCCTTCCCCAGCAGCCACTTCTTTGCATGCATAAACACCCACCAGAGGCACACAGGCTCCCTGCATTAACTCTGGCAACACCCAAAAGCCCTGCCAAGACCCCAGCTATGGGACCTGGGGCCACAGGGCCTCCCCAGCTGCTCCCCACCAGCTCCATCCCACCCGAGGCACCCTCCAGCCTTGGGGTCCCGGTGTGGTCTCACATCTGGGGTCCCTTCTGTGGGTCCGAGCCACATCCACACGTGGCTCCCAGCCCAGGAAGCCAAGGTGGCATCACAGGGACACCAGAGATGTTCCTGCAGGACCAGGGGGACAGGACACAGCACTGTGCTTCCCCCAGGGTGGGCTGGCAGCTTGTGTCCCCATCACCTGGCAGCAGGGACAGAGCACAGACCCTGCTCAAAGCCCTCCTGAGCTCTCAGTTCTGCAGCCAGCCCATTGCCCATGGTACTGAGGAGCTAATGTGTGGCATGTGGAGTGCAAACACACCAAACCGAGCTGAACCAGCGAGGAAGACACAGCAGGAACTGTGACCCAGGTAGAAACCCACACAGGGAATGGGACACAGCCACCCCTGAGAGCCAGGCTGCCACTGCTCCTGTCCCCAAGCACTCTGCTCAGTCTGAACCACTCCCAGCCTCACAACCTACAGACCAGCAAAGTGACTTACAGACGCCTCAAGAAATTTTCCTGACATCCTTTAACACATGGTTTTCCACCGTGACAATCAGTTCTTAAAAACCTTCTTCCATTCCACTTTTTTTTTTGACATAAAATCAAAAATACACTTGGAGACCTTGCTGGCTCGAGCCTTCAGATTCAGACTTCAGTAGCTGACAACCCTGTTGTTTTCAGTGCTGCTTTAAGCAAGCAAAAAAAAAAAAAAAAAAAAGAACCAAAAGTAGAAAATTTGGCTGAAAACACTGAACATTGACACGTTCAGAGAAAACTCCTGCTTTGGCAGAAAAGGAAAAAAACCCAAACCACCCAACAACAACTCCTGTTTGACAGAGGATTGCTTTTGACAGCAAACTATTGACCAGGTCTAACAAGCAGGCTGGGACCTGTTGGAGGAGCAGCCCCTCTGCTCCCAGCCCGGGGCTGGGGATGCTGCATGGATTCTCCCCCTGTATCCCGGCCCTGGGCTCTGCTCCCCCCCAGCTGCTGGAGCAGGGAAGCAGCTTCCTGGCATTCCCAGCCCCAGCCCCAACCAGCAGCCTCTGCTCAGCCTTTAATGAGGTTAAGGGAAGATTTCTGCTCAGGCAGCAGGAACCTGGATGTGTGGCTGCACGGGGACAGGGAGCAGGGGCACCTCGCAGGCCTGGCCATGCTCCTCCTCTCCTGATGCCCTGCCTCAGTTTCCCTGGCTTGGAACCAGTTTCCCCTTCTTCACCTGGCAGGGGAGCAGCCACACACTTTTGCTATCATCTGCTGGGAGTTAAGTGCTAACCTACCTATTTTTTGGTTTTTTGCTGAATTTGGAGTAGGGCTTTTACACAGGTGTGTAGAGAGAGGACAAAGGGAAACGGTGTCAGACTGGAAGAAGGGAGTTTCAGGTTGGACACTAGGAAGTAATTCTTTAATTTGAGGGTGGCAGAAGTTGCCCAAGGAAGCTGTGGCTGCCCCATCCCTGGCAGTGTCTCAGCCCAGGTTGGATGGGGCTTGGAGCACCCTGGGCTGGTGGGAGGTGTCCCTGACCATGCAAGGGTTGGGAATGGATGAGCTTTAAGGTCCCTTCCTACCCAAACCAGTCTGGGCTTCTAAACTAAAATTCCCCATCCATCACCAACCAGTTCAGAGCAACAAGTCTGATCAGAGCAGAATCTGATGATTAAAGGGGTTGGATGCAAACTGCTGGGGATGGATGGAGGGATGGAGGGAGGGATGGATGGAGAAATCCCCTCCATTCTTGCCCTGCTGCCATGGACCCAAGCACAGCTGTCTCCCCTGCTTGCTGCTCTACATCAGGCTCTGGCTGCTGCATTTAAAACTTTGCTGTTTCTCTGAGCTCACCTCCTTGCTGCCAGCTCAAGGGCTCTTGCTCCCTGGGGCTGTCATTAATCGGGGGTGATCAGAGGTGGCCATAACCCTTTCACAGCAGCCTCTTGACTTCACTCTCACCCCGGGGGGAAGCATTCAGGGACAGAGCAAACAGCATGTTGAAATATGACTTTTTTCCCTCTTTTTTCTTTTTTTTCCTTTTTTTTTTTTTTTTTCCTTCCCCCTCCCTTACTGTAAAGCCTTCACTGTCAACAGAGCAAGGAGCCTTTCAGACACAAAGCCAGGAGATCAGAACTCTCTTACTCCAGACTTTGCAGCTGGTAAGTGACCTTGGGCAAAGAGCTGTGTTTCTCTGTGCCTTCCTTTTCTGTGATACTTGAAAAGGAAAAAAAAAAAAAAAAAGAAACAAAAACCAACAACAAAAAATATAGGGAAGAGAAGGATTGTATTTCTCTACCAGCTCTATTTGATATTAGCTCTGAAGATGAGACCTTGAGGGCAAAATCTGGCTGTGACACTACTAGAAAGCCACAGAGCTATTATTTTGCAGAGGGAAAGCCACCAGAGATGCAAACCAGCTTCACTCTTGTACAAGCTGACACCCTTCTAAAGGGAGAGCTCGTTTGGCAGATTATTCCCAGTCACGATGAGGGGAATGATAAGGATGTTGGCTCCTCTCATTGCTGCTGGTAAATTGATGGGAGGTGGATTCCACACAAGCCCATAAAATTAAGACCTGCAGATCAATCTTTCTTCATCCCTTTTCCTCTGATTGCCTGGCAGGCAAAAATATGCACAAGTAATGATGAGGTGTAGCCAACCTCCTGCTAGCAGGAGATGGGTTTCCATCCAAGGCCAAGCCTTTGAGATGCCCATACAGAGAAGTCTCCAGCCTGCTGTGAGAGATCCCTTTCCATCTCACCACACAGAGGGGTAAATAAATCACCACATGGGAAGTCCTCAATGCTTCTTGCACCCTGCACCTGCAGAGGTTGGCTGGGAGGCAGAGAGCATCAGGTGGGAAGGATGGGAATGAGAAGCCATCTCCCAGACATCACCCAGGCCACGCTCCCTGGCTCCCTGAGCATGTCCAGGGCTTTCTCAGCCATGGATGAACACGCCAGGTCACAGCACGAGGGCACAGCAAGAGCATCCTCCAGCTGAGCACTGCAGCAATGGGCTGCACCAACGTGTCCTGTGGAGCCAGGGGGATTGTCACCTCTCTACATGGCCACTTAACAGCTGAAAACTGGAAGGTTTCAGCCCAACCCAATGGAAAACTGGAAACTTACTGGGAGCTTTGTCCCTTCTGGACTCTGAAACTGTAACCAGTGGGAGGGTGGCAGCATCACTGCCACTGCAGGGCAGGTGAACCAGTGGGTGGCTGGTAACAGAGCTGGGAATTCTGTCCTGCCATACCCATGGTGCCAGGCACAAGTTCATATTGACTTGGGAAAAATATCAGGCACGGTACCTGCTGGGGTCAGGGATCTTCTCCAGGAGGTGAGGAAGGCTTCAGCACATGGCCAAGCAGGGAACTCCATCTGCAGGGATTTTTAAGATTATGCTGTAAAGAAAGCAATCTCTTTAGAAGGCAAAAGTGGACAAGGAGCAAGCAAAGTTTGTCAGGACCAGCTGGGAAAGGGGGAGCAGTTGGAAACCCCACCTGGAAAGCCTGGTCAGCCCTTGTCAAGTCTTCCCACTTGTGCAGTTATTCCATGGGGACGTGGAACTCCCCCCCAAGCTGCTGGAACCAGAGGCCACAGGTTGTAGGAAGTGTCCTGTAGAGCTGAGGGGTTTCTTGGCTGTAACTCTTCTTCACTCTCCCTGCTTTGCTGATAGGAAAAAGCACAAAAAGCAAAGGCTGCTGAGTATTCTTTCCTAGGAGTATGTCCATATTCATCTGTACATATCTGGATGCTGCTGGAGTTCAGCATCAGCTGCACTTCTCCAGAAGAGGCCAAAAGCAGATAGAGTTTTGTGAGAAATGGGGCTGTTTATAAGCAGCAGCTTCTTGGGATCATTTCAGCTGGGAGTCCCAGGAAGCCTTTGGGTGGGTTAAGTCCCATTGAGCTGAGTGCAGCAGCTCACAGGGGCACTGGGAACCAATCAAGAAGCGCAAGATCTCTCTCCCAAGCAGCCAGAATTTGTGCTTTTTAACAAAAAGTTGTTTTTCTGGCCACAGGGACTGTCCTCGCCTTCCTGGCACAGAGACAGTGTGGCCACCAGGACTCGTGGTGTGGCCACCAAGTCCAGAAGGATGGCACAGTCCCTGGAGCAGGCCTTGAAGCCCACATTACACCAGCATCAGCTGCTTGGCCTCTGGAAAGCCAGACCTGCTCTGTATCCAAGCTTTCCAGAGCCGGGTAGGAACACTGCTGTCCCTGGAGCCTCGCCTGAGCTGTCACCAAAGTGAGGGGGAAGGAGAAATGTTCTGTCAGGAAACGTAATCTCTGAAAAGTGCAGAAATCCAACTGTGGGAGGATTTACAGGAGTTCAGAACTAAGGGACGCCAGGAAAGACAGCTAAATAAACACATAGATCATGAGTCTTGAAAGCTGATGTCAAGATCATAAAAAATCAACTCGGTTATAGGAGCAGACAGGTGGTGATTGGTGCAACCCCTCCACGCAGTGTCCTGGAGCCTTTGGCTGGCCCTGTCCCCTGGAAAGAGCACCCAGCAGATGTTTTCCTCATTATAAATACTGGATAATTTATAATCCACAGCCTTGCACTTAAACTGATCCCAGAGCTGTGCGAAGGGGCGGGGAGGTCAAATCCTTCACACCCATTAATGCAACCAGAGCCCCACTTCCCAGTGCAGGCTCTTCCCATGGTGTCTTAGGGGCTGGGTGCTCCTAGCATCAAGTGTGGGACCTCAGAGGGGTGGTTGGGTGCCACCCAGACACCTGCTCACGAGTCCTGCTCCATGAGCATCACCACGAACACCCACCATGCTGTGGCAGCAGAGGTGTGCTGCTCCCAGGAAGAAAAATCCCTCTTGATGCTGTGCCAGGCTCTGCTCAGGGCAACTGTAGACTCTTTGTCTTTTTTCCATGTCTTTTTTGTCCATGAGATATCACTCAGGGTTCGGAGAGCAACACCTACAAATGGAAAACTCATCACTCTGCCCCTCTTCCAGAAATCAGCTACAGGAGAAAACACTGAGCTATAAAAGTGTCCTGAACATCTCTCCTCATCTTGGCACAAACCCCTGCTCTGTGCTTTGCTAGCAAAGGAAATTCAGTATCTGGAAAGCCTGGGTTTGGAGCCACAAAACAGACTTTCTGCTGGGCAGCTGAAGTTGCTCAGGCTGCTGCTCCTCACCAGTTCTCAGGCTGATGCCACATGCCCCGGGCAGGACACCCAGAGTCCTGCCCTTGCTGTCACTCTGCTGTCACCTTGCCTGGCCCACAGGACATGTTTGTTCCCTGCTGGCACAGAGGGGCACAGCACCAGGGGGGGGGATATTTCCACTCAAGAGCCAGAAGATGTGATGAGGTCTGATGAGCATCAGGCGGTGTACGGGGGGTTTGTGTGTGTGAGCAAGCCACCTGCCTTTGGGTGACACCACTTGGCTCCCAAACTACAGAGTGTTGCTGGAACTGAGCTGCTGTACCCAGCGTGGACCTGAGGGTCCCCCCAGTGTGGCTCAGAGACAGCTCAGGCTCCTTGCCCACACACCCACAGTCCCGTGGGTACAGGCAGAGAGCCCACCCTGGCTCGCAGCTCTCCTTTTCCTAAAGAGCTTCCCAGTGAGGCTGGGAAAGATGCTAAAAGCAGTCTGAGAGCAAGGCCAGGCCGAGCTGCACACGGAGGGGCTCAGCCCAGGACCCCCCCTGGGTTCCCTGCTGCAGGCAGCCCAAGCCAGCAGTCTCTGACCCCCCTCTAGTGGCTATAAAACATAGCAAAGTTCACGAACCGCTACCGAAGCCACCTTCTCCCAGTGCCGGGCAGGGCCCCGAGGGGGGGGACACAGGGTCCCGGCTCAGCTGTCCCCATGCAAGGCAAAGGAAGGGGCTCAGGAGCAGGAGGGAGATGCTGAGCCCAGCTCCTGCCCCCAGCAGGGAGGATGCTGAGTGATGGGGAGAAGGGGATGCCAGGGCCACTTCCCAGTCTGCCTCCTCCACTTGTTAAAACACAAAAAAATAAATAAACAAAAGCCCAGCCCAAGGCCCCACAGAGCAGTATGGGGTTAGCACTGCCCCACAGAGTGCAGAGACTTCTAGGGCTCTGAGCCTGCTCTGTAGCACAGGACATGGGGGGGGGAGCAGCTGCACCCCAGGGCTGCCTACAGACCCCCTGCTCAGGTCCAGGGGCACAGCAGCCTCCAGGGATGGAGATAAATTCATCTGTGACCCAGTTGGGGCCAAGGAACCAGGCAGCACTTCCCATCTGTAAGGCCCAGAGGAAACCCCACTCTCTGATCCTGAAAGAATGAGGAGATGCAGAATTCCTGCACTCCCAAGAATGCACCAGAGGGACCAGAGGCAGATCCAGAGGAAGCTGGAGGTAACAACAGGCACAGCCACACCAGCAGAATTGACAAGAGCATCTCTGCAGGGCCGGGCTCCCAAACCCCAAAGGTTTTTCTGCTGCAGCACACACACATCCACCTCTGTCTTCCCAAAGAGCCCCATCAGCAAAAAAAAAAAAAAACAAAAAAACCCCAAACCAAACCAAACAAAACCAAACAAAAAAAAAACCCAAAACAAACAAAAAAAAAAGACCCCTGAGATCCCCAAGTCCCTCCTGTCACCTACCCCCAGCAGACTGCCCATCCCGTGGCACTGAGTGCCACATCCAGGCAGAGTCACTCTGCCTGTGTGTCCCTCTGTCCTGCCAAACCAGAGTCACACTGTCTGTGTGTCCCTCTGTCCTGCCAAACCAGAGTCACTCTGTCTGTGTGTCCCTCTGTCCTGCCAAACCAGAGTCACTCTGTCTGTGTGTCCCTCTGTCCTGCCAAACCAGAGTCACTCTGCCTGTGTGTCCCTCTGTCCTGCCAAACCAGAGTCACTCTGCCTGTGTGTCCCTCTGTCCTGCCAAACCAGAGTCACTCTGTCTGTGTGTCCCTCTGTCCTGCCAAACCAGAGTCACTCTGTCTGTGTGTCCCTCTGTCCTGCCAAACCAGGCACCAGGGACTCCTGGGGGAAGTGCTATAACACCCAGGGATGCTCCTCAGGAACCTGACACCATCCCACTGCAGGCTTGGGTGCTCCAGTCCCTCAGGAACCTGTCAGCTGGTTCTAACCCAGTTTCACAGAAAACTTGGCTGGCTTTGGTTTCTCTGGGCTGTCAGACACCTCCTCAGTGTCCCCACCCCAGCAAAGGCTGCAGTGTGAGCTCAGCCTCTTAGCAGACACCAGAGATTCCCCAGGATTTAACAAGCAGCCCAGGGCAGGAAAGGGAGTTCATGAGAGGTCCCAACCCTCACCCAATCTCCAGACAGACCTGTGGGAAAGCTGCCTTTCTTGCCTTGCTTCCAGACACCCAAAGCCATCACGTTTCCTTTTTCTCTGGGAAGTTGAATTCTTTTAGTCCCAGCTTCCCAAAACTGAGTTCAGTCTCCTGTGGCCAGAGACCACAATCAAAAACCATTAAAAGAAAAGGTTGAGAATGCTTTTCACCAGGATTAAAGCTGCTGGTACTTTTTCCTGGGGTTTTTTTTTGTTTTGTTTGGTTGTTTGGTTGTGTTTTTGTTTTTTTTTTTAAATCTCCTGCTAGAGAAAGGCAAGAAAATTAACAGAGTATTTTTAGACAAAAGTGGGGAAAAAAATCTGATGAAATAAAAGCCACTCCAGTCCCATTTGGATGGCAGAAACGTTGTACCTGCTACAGACATTGGCACCTGCCAAACAGCTGACCTTGAAATATCAGGCCAGGTTTAGTATGCAGAGAACAGACAGGGTGCTAATGGAAAACTTCCAGCTATATATAGAGCTAGGTCCTTTTTCATTCTTTAAAACCCAATGCAGAAGGAAAGCCTTGATGGAACCAGACTGTTTGGTAGCCAGCACCCCCTGAGAGCTGTGGCAAGGCAGGAGGGAGCCCAGGACATGGGGACAGGGGGGGAACTCCCAAAACTCACCCTGCTCCTCCAGGGCTGATGGAATTAATCTTGCCCTGGACAGTCATAGCTGGGATCTGCTTTTTCTAATGAAAAATGCACCAAGCACTGGAAAATCCCTGACACTCAGCACCAGAGGCTACACTTAAATAATTCTATTACCACAGATCAATAAAAGTGATGTACTGATAGCTGCTGTGGGAAGTATCCAAATGAGAGCAAAAGTCATCTTGCACTGCAAGCTGTGTATTAATTCTTAGCATCTATTGGTTTGCATACACAATTAACCTTAATCTTAGCAACTTATACAGAGGGTTAAAAGCCCAAGGTGTGAGAATCTGTCCCGGGGAGCCCATGCACCTCCAGCACCAAGAAGGAGCTCGGGGGAAGGCATCACAACAAGAGCCCAAGTCCTGCAGGCCCTGGGACAGGACACAGGGGGACAACTACAGCACACAGGACCCCCCCAGCCCATGGTCCCTGGGACAGCACAATCTGAGAGCTCCTGCAGTGATCTCAGTGCATCAGCAACGGGAATTGCAGGAAAAAGCAGCTTAACAGCAGAGGTGAGGATGCAATGAAGACCCAGAGCATCCCTGGCCACTGGTTTGTCCCTGGTTCTCTGTCAGTGCAAGCCAGATGAGAGGAGAGGTGTGAGATGATCTGTGAAGTTGGACTGAGAGCCTCTCCAAGTCTTGGCCAGGCCAGTTTGCCAAAATCTCCCTATTGCCAGCACCTCTCTGAGTTGCAGGGAAAATCCATGGAACAGCCATTTTGCAGAGCTCCCCAGGGAAGCTGGAGCAGAAATCTCTTGGACCTAATAAAACACCACATTAGAGAACCAGACCACCAAGCCAATCAGTCTCGAAGCTGCCAGCCCAGCCTTGCCAGTCCCTGCTCCTATCCTGGGACACCTCAGAGTGGCCCTCTTGGCATTCCAGTGGCAGTCCCAAAGCTGGGCAATGGAACTCAGCATCATCTTGGGAAAGGTGCCAAGGAGACCGAGGGAAAGAGATCTCCAGTATCTAGCAGGGAGCTGCAGGGGGATGGAGGTCTTAACTCCAGCCACACCACGGGTTTTCCTTCCCAAGAGCAGCTCTGCTCCACCACAATATCTGCCCCTAACTTCTGTACCTCGCTGGCTTCTCTGTGGATGCAGGGATCAGCTCTTCAGAGGAGGACTCAGAACACCAGGTCCATCACTGCTGCTTGCCCCACCACACAGTTATTTAAATGCTGTTTGGGTCTCTTTCTCCAGCACAGGCCACAACCTTTATTGCTGCTGTGACACCCATTAAGGTGACAGTGGCCCTCAGCACGGGACACTTGCTGTGACCTATCTGGCAATGTGGGGCTGCTCTGCTCTCCAAAGTTACACAGGATGCCAAAGTTGACCAGAATGCCAGTGCACCTACCTAAAATGGCAAAGAAACAAGAAACACTTTAAAAAAAAATAAAAATAAAAATCCCCCCAAACTGCAGCATCCAGTGTGGTTTAGCAAACAGAGCACCATTGATAGAGATCTATGTGAGCCTATTAATAACTCGCTGCATCTGGACTCATTTGCTCTGTGTATTAATCATGGAGGTTTTCTATAACAAGCCCTGTGTGTTGCCACAAGGCAGGACCCCCCCAGCCCCACATGGCAGCTTTAATGACTTTGCAAGGCTAACAAAGCTCTGCTTTCTGAAAGGAGCCTGGAGCTGGGTCCCTACCCAAGTGAGGTTCTCAGGAGGTAATAAAACACCAAGGAGATGCTATCTGCTGGATTTGGAGCCTTTCACTCCCTTGAAAGTCAAGTCGACAGCTGATTTAAAGTTTCCAGCTAGGTCACACAAAAGTCAGCAGCGGCTGCAAGCAGCCAGGTCCAGAGTTTGAATATTTATGGTGTCAATCTGAAATCCAGATAACCACAAATAACCTAAACCCATTAACTTCCCCCCTCTCATCCAGAGGAGAAAGCTCTCTGGACGTTAATGCCCATACTGCTAGGGTTACCATGGGATCGTGGGCAGAAAGCTGGGGTTTCTTTTTTTTCTCCCTTTTTTTTTTTTTTTTTTTTTTTTTTATTTAATGCAGGTAATTCTGCATTGATGGCGAGGTGTCAGGCACTTCCCGCCAGCTGAGGCTGCATTCCAGGAAAAGCTGGGCTGGGCACCATGTGAGAGGAGCTGGATGGAAGCACCAAGACAACTCCCCAGTGTTCAGGTCCCAGCAGGGCACAGCCTGAGCAGTGCCCACACCACAGGGCAGAGCCCTGGGGAATAAAAACCCCAGGACATCCCCCAGCCACACACAGCCCCCTCTGGGCATGGCAGATGATGCTCTCTCACTCCCTGCTCCTGGAGGAAGTCACCTTCCCCATGGGCTGTGTCCTCCTCTCCAGGACTCCAGAGATGCTGGGGGGTTGCTCCGTGCATCCCAGGGCTGGGCTGCAGAGGTTGCTTCCAGGATATGCCCAACCCACTGCATCCCATCACTCCCATTCCCAGGGGAGGCTCAGAGGTGGGGTGAGGTGGCAGAAGATGCCAAAGACAAAAAAAAAAAAAAAAAAAGGAAAACCAGCCAAAGTGCCAAAAATAGAGGATCTTCACCTGGGTCATCTGAGCCTGAGCAGGCTGACATCCGAGCAGGAGGATTCTTGCTGACTGGAGCTGCACGGGGGAGCAGAAAGCTCCAACCCAGCCAGGAGCTGGATGGAGCTGAGCCAGCACCCTGGTGGGACATGCCAGCCCTGGGGAGGCCACATCTGCACCACAGATCCTTCCACAGCCATCCTGCAGCAGGAAAATGCCCCAGGGGGTTAGAAGGAGGGTTTCATGAGCAGGATCTGCAGCGATGCCCCAGGCAGGAGCCATCCCAGGAGATCTCAGCCTTTGGCCTCGCTGCAAAAGCTCCAGCAGAAATCAACCTTGGTGCTTTGGCTTCTCCATTGGCAGCCTGGATGGCCCATCCATGACATGAGCTGTTAGACAACATCTTTATGGCGTCCAGGCCACAAAGCCCTGGAAGAAAGTCTGTCTGATGGGAGGGAAGAGGTGCTGGCTGGTCAGCAGATGTGCTCAGGACACCTTGGTGCAGCCCAGGAACTGGAAGCAGACACCTGGAACAAGATGCAGGACACGGATGCTCCAAGCAGGAGCATCCCGGATTTTGACACGGCCGTGGCAGGGACAGCCCCACACAGCTGTGTGCTGGAGCACACATCTGGCACATCTGGCAGTGCCTGCCAGAGCCACGAGCAGCTCCAGGCATCTGCCAAGTCCTGGGAGCTGCTGCAGCAAGGTTGTGGGGACTGCAAGCCAAAGGAATCAGCAGGATGCTGGCAGGGAGGGCAGAGCAACTGGAGGTGAGAGCAGAACCAGAGAGAACCAAGGGGGTTATTCTGGCAAGGACCTTCCCATCCAGAAATATCCCCCCAGAGACCAGGCTGGGTTTTTGTCTGCTGCTGGAGAAGAGTTAGTGCCCCTTGGTGAGGTTTAGGAGGATTAGTGCAAGCATTAGAGTTAAAAATAGTTTTGTAACTGTCTTCGTGGACACCCAGGAACATACCTAAATATAACATTCATTTCCATATGTCATCCAAACGGCTGCTCAACAAAAGCAGGGGCTGTAACAACATGAAATGCAGCTTTTTCCCACCGACTCACGTGGCCTGCAGTGAGCACCATGTTGCACAAGCACAGCAGCTCCTGGTGAACTCAGCAAAGCTGCTGTGGGCTGGAAACATTTTGCTCCTTCACCTTAACTCAGATGTCTGGAGAGAGGCTGCTACTGCTTTTCCTGCCCCAGCTCCCAAGCAGCTTTGGGAAGTGTCCTTCTGGTATGATGTTGGATGTCAGGAATTGCATCCATTCTTTGAGAGCATTTTGGGTACCCAAGAGAGGAAACGTGGAGGGTTGAGCAGGTATGGACTGGGAAAAAGGAAGGCAGAGCTTCTGGAGCAGGAAATCATTCTACCTGCTGCACCATTGTGAGATTGCAAACTGATTTATCTGAAAGAAAAGGGAAGTTTGTTCCCTCTGCAGTAATAGCTGTTTGCAGTGTTGATGGCTGTCTCTATTTTGACAGATTTGCAGGACAAAGTTAAGCTTGAGTGGGTGGCAGAAGTCACTCAGGGTGATAATGAACAAACAATAATTACAAGGCAAAAAGGGGAAATCTTCTGGATACCTTAATTATGCATTTCCAGACTTTCTAAACATTTAGGGATTTTACCAAATCAGGATGCCATCTGCAGAAAGGAAAACATTATTGAGTGGTTGGAGTGGCATCCAAGGACTGCCTGGAAATACCAGTAAGTGGAGTGTAACTACACCTTATTCTTTTTGAGCTTAGCAACATCCGGGAGAAGAATTTTCCCCATTTTCTCCCCACCAGGTGGGGATCCAGCAGCCTCCTACCAGGGTTACCTGCTCAGCATGTCAGGCTGGGAGGAAAGCAGAGCAGGGACAGATCACCCAGACCCCAAGTGGGGAGGAAAAGGGTCAGGCAATCCTTCAGCAGCTAAAGAGTTGGGGTTGGGAGAAGAGGTTGCCAAAAATACCATTCCAGCCCTATTACAAGAGGTCACCAGTTTAATCCTTCCTATCAAGCCACCAGTGGCACAAGAAAGATCTTTCCCTCCTTAAAAACACCCCAACTTCAGCGTTTCCAGCTTCTAATTCATAATTTCTACTTAAGGCAAACCCTTAGCTTCAAAACAAAATGCTTTCCCTGCAATGAAACTGAACCGTTTTGTCTTGCCAAAAACTTCTTCCCCAGCAGAGACTGTTTCAGGTCAAGCCAAAGCAGTTTTTGGCGACACAAATCCTTGTGCTGCTGGAAGGACCCTGAATGGGCTTCCTCAGCACCATTGTTCCAGGAGCAGCTGTGCTGCTGTGATGAATTCCCAGATTTTTTTATGTCACTTCCATTTGCTATGGCCTGTTTATAAACTTCCAAATCATACAGTCAGGGAGCAGAACAGAAATAATATCGTGAGGCTTGGGCAATTAATCACAAAGTGCAAACAAAGGGAAAAGACAGGGATCTTGTTGTGGGACACGGGACAAGGACTTGGAAGACCCAGCTTCAGTTCCAGGCTAGGGCCAAGACTGAGCTGGGCAAGTGAAAAATTACTTTTTGGCTGGCAGGCAAAAGTATCCAGAGACAAAATAACTTGCCAGTTTGTCTACTTAAATTCTAAGGTTTTTCATCAAAATACTCTGCTACCTACACATTCCCTGTGGAAGCAGATAAAAAAATCTTCCAGTGCCATACATGCTGTGTATCTAACCTGGGTGAAATGCAGATTCGGGAACACCAGAATACTCTCAAATCACCTCTGGCTCCTTCATGCTGAAGGTTCTGCAATGTTTTTAAATTCTGCAAAACCAAAATGTCTACCTGCAATATTTCTGAGCCTAGCAGTTCAGTTTTCCTTGTCTGGAAATGCCTCATGCTTCAAAGTGAATTAAAATTATATTTTTAAAAAAGCATTTCAGCGGCAGCATTTATTACTAAATATCAACAATCCGTGCTATTGTTTTATCAAAAACTCCATTAATTATCAGAAACGAAATGCTGTGATTCCTTTTGGCTTTCAGTTCAACTGTAGAGCCTCAAGTGTTTGTCTGCTGAACCTGGAATAATGTGCAAAATTTGTTAGGATTCAGGTTTCCCAAGGAGCCAAGTCAACAAGAGAAGGTTTGGCATTGGCAGAGGGGCTGCTGTAACCAAGTGAGCACTAAATACTGCAACTCAAACCTGGAGCCAGAAGGGTTGGCGTGGGAGGTGGGAAGGGGTTTGGGGATGTTGGAGACAAGAGGGGCTGCAACATCACCCAACACAGCTTTCTCCAGAGGCCCAGGATCTGCAGATAACACACACGGGGGGGAAAAAAATACCAACACAACTGACCGGCCTGAATTATTTAAGAAGGGCTTAAGAGAAAGTAAGATCTGACTGGGGTGTATTTTTCCAGCTCTCCTCAGCAGGCAGCAGCCCTCAGCAGAGTTATCAGCTCAGTGTCTGGCTTTCTGCAAGAAGAGGTAACACAGCTCCTGGGCACAGATATATCCATGGAGCAGCCCTCATCCTGCTGGGAGAGCCATGCTGGCCTTTGCCACGTTTGTGTTTGAGCACCTCAAGGCAAATGCCTGCAATCCTCCATTCAAAGCATCTTTAAGCAGCACTAAAACCATTAACAAAACCTTGACACAAAATCCATGGCCCCGTCCAGCCAAACGCAGCCTTGGAGCAGGATCCATCCCGAATCCTCACTCCACGCTTTGCTGCCAGAAGTCCAGGTCCAGCAAGACACAGGATGAGGGAAACTGCTTCCCTTGCCCAAGTCAGGAAACCCTGGAGATGTGGCTCAGACTGCTCTGCCTGCCACAGCCAGACCTCACCTGGGGACACCCACCGGAACCAGAACCAGATTAGGGCTCTGTCGGTCCCACCACAGCTCCATGGAAAACACCAGCCAGAGCAAGAGGTCCTGCAAAGAAAGGGCCATTGGCCACCCCCCATCTCACTCAGACATCCAAGCCAGCTTCCACCTTGGGGAAGACCAAAGCTCCCCATCCAAGAAAAAGCACATCCCAAATAATCCATTTCAAATCCATTTTCAGCACAACTGGTGAGTGTCCCCAGGCTTCACGGAAGGGCTCACCCACCAGACCTTCACCCAAGGCAGAAAGTTGGGATGACAGCAGGAGGTGACAACTTGAACAGATGAGGGGCCAATAAAAATAAAGGCAGCCACAGAGAGCACCCGGCTGGGTGGGTAACATTTCATTTCCAAGCAGGATGTTTTCTCAGAGGGCCCCATTAATTTCTCCAAGGTACATGGGCCTCACTGTCTCCCATCTGTCTAGCAGGGAAAGAATATAGTGCCCTGCCTTAAACACTTGGAGACCTCAGGCCCCCTCCTTGCTCTCTGCTCAACCCTCTGGTTCAGTCACTAACCCTCTGCGATGTGGACACATTAATACTCAGCTCTATGAAGGGAGTTCAAGGCTGATTCATAATTCACCTGGCCCAAAAAGACACTGGGTTTCTCAGGCTTGAGGCCATAAGTTTAAAATGTAGAAGCTGTCAAAAAAAAAACCAAAAAAAACCCAACAAAAACCTAAAACCAACACAAAACCCAGAACAGCAAAAGGCTGTGAAATTTGCACACAACAAAATTATTCCTGTTTCGATTTAAGAAGGTTCAAGGTTCATTTAAGAAGTTACTGTAAATAGCTCCTGCAAGTCACACACAAAACAACATTTCCAGAAGCATTAGTGAAACATTTTTTAAAGCCCCCCCTAAAGTTATTCCTGGCAGAAAAGGGGAAAAGATGCAAGCTGTGGAGTCTGTGACTGCATAAGGGAAGAAGCTGTCGGATCCCATCTGTCGCTGAGCAGGATAAACGACTGCACAGATCTCTCCTCTCTGTTAGCTTGTAGCTCGACTTTGAGGAAAGGAAAGCTCCCAGGTCCCAGTTTTCAGCAGAGGAGGCAGGGATGGCAGGAAGTGGGAATTTAATGCGTGCAGGTCTTCTCCCACAGCCCCTCCATCCATGCTTTGGGAGCTAACAGGCTCCAGATTGGGCACCGAGCAGAACGGTGGGGGAAAAAAAAAATTGGGTCCTCTGCATGGCAACAGAGACAGTGGGAAAGGGAAAGAACAGGGTGCAAGTCCCCAGGACATGGCCTTGCTGGAACAGAGACTGGAATTAACCCCACCAACCATTCCCTCCTCCCTGTGCTTTCACACTTGGGAGGTAGGAGAGGCAGAGCATCTTGCTCCATTTTCTTCCTGTCCACTCAGCACTGGGCTTCTGAAAACCTTTTTGCACACAAAAGACAATATCTCATAGGGAACCCAAACAGAAACATGTTCTTTGCCCTGATATGAAGGTTAGCAGTGAAAAGAATTAACCCTTCGAAGGGGTTTGGGCTCCACTGGTCTGAGAAGGAATAAAGATAGTACCCTGTACTGCATCACTAACGAGACCCGTCCTGGTTTCCTAGTGACCAGACTACAACCAGTTCAGCCCAGTCCCAGCTCAGACAACAGCACCAATGCTCCTCTGCAACTTTGTGAACTCAGCAATTAGCCCCGGGGTCTGGGGAGGGTTTGTCAAGATCCCTTTGCAGGCAAACAATAACACAGAAATGCAGCCCCGAGTGGGAGATGATTTATCAAGCTGACCACAGACGTCTCCCTCATTTTTTCTTTAATAAATCCAGCCAAGCTCTTGGCTGTGCTCAGTATCTTGTCATTGCTTTCATCTCCTTCAGGAATGCCTCCCACCTGCATCCTCCAGGCCCTTGCAACCCTGGAGCCATTCATTTCCCCCAACATTTCTCTGCAGAGAAAGCCTTTTCTCCCGTGGAGGGGAGGGAAACTGAGGCCCAGCAAAGCAAGCTGCCCAGCCCAGGCTGAGGGAGGGGAGCAGCAGTACCTGCTCATCCGGGGGGCTGATCTGCACTGTTCCCCCACCTGCATGAGGAGCATCCAGAATCCATCACTCCCTCCGGTGAGTAAGCTCTGCAGGAATTACTTGGATGCTCTTTGCCATCAGATGTTTAACTGGGGGAAGTGCCTTCCTCGTGGGACTCCATGGGGCTGCTCAGGCAGCCAGCCAAGCTCCTGAGAGCCAGGCCTCATCTAAAACACCTTTGCTGGTTCTTGTGGGCAGTGGGCAGACACCATCCATGCTCTGACCTGACCTCCAGCTCCCGGTGCAGCTCTTCTGTCACTATCCCCACATCCTGGCAGCCCTCCCGAGAGGGACACAGTGAGCTCAGGGTTCTCACCCCTCCGACAGTCCTTGGAGACCCTCCTGGGAAAAACCACGTCAGGAGACACCAGACAAGTTGTCCTGTGAGGTCCCAAGGGAAGGTGCTCTCGGGTGGGCAGCTCCGGGTGGAACCCCAAGGCCGCCGGTGCCTGCGCTCGTTCCGTGCCCGTCCCCTTTCGCTCTCTGCAGAATTCCAGGCAGCCCTTCCACTTTGGCTGACATTCAAAACTGTCACCTCTCTGCAGACGTTAACTTGGAGGCCTCTGTCATCCCTCACATTAAAATGCCATCACGGGGAGTCAGCACAGCTTGACTCAGCCGGCTAAGGGGCTGGCTCCGGCCGCGCTGCAGGGACAACCGAGCCGCGCTTGACATCCCTGGTCAATTTGACAGTGATGGACACACTACTTAGGAGTCATTTGCTGCTCTTGTTTCCCCAGGTGGGAGGTCGTGCCACTGAGCTGCCTTCCCCGGGGAGGAGAAGTGGTGATGCTCTCCAGGCTCTCCAGGAGCAGACGTGTGAGCATGGGCTTTGCCCGTCTGCCGGCTCGATCTACAGAGCCTGTTGGGAACCTGAAGAGCAGCTCTGATCCTCCATGTCTGAGGTGCTCACAGACAAGCACCTCGGCTCCCCAAAAAGGGTCACATCCATTCCTGTGGACCTTCCCTGCATCCTTGCCAGAGTGTGTGCTCCTGGATTACCCCTTCCCTTCTCAGTCAGGCCGGGGAAGAGCTCCTCAGCCTTCCCAACCACTGCTTGAGTTTTCTGAGCCCTCTTGCTCCTGCTGCAGATCTTGTCAAGGGCCACAGCAGATTGCTGTCACACCAAGAGGCACCTTTGCTCCCAGACAGCATCTACTATACCTTGACCTTCCTCACAGCAAGTGAAGGCAGAGGCATGATGCTCCTGAAGGTCTAAATCAGTTTTTAATGGACACGTGCATCCTCCTTTCACCAGGCCATGCCTCAGTCTGGAGGTGCCCCCCCTGCCAATTAGACAGGGACAAAACAAGGAGCAATGCTCCAGGTAGGAGTGGGCTTTACAAGCCTTCACCTTCCACCACCAGCCCCAGGGATGCACCCAGCCCTGGGATGGGTCAGCAAGGGGGATTCTGACTTCAGAGCATTGGCTCCTCCAGTGCACACAGCCTGGGGGGGACTAATTCAGCAGATGCTGAACCCAAACCAGATCACAGTCCCTGTGTGACTGAAGGGCCCTCAGCACCTGCTGATGCCCAGCACAAGCTATTGCCATAGCTCTGCTCCAAATAACTTCCCTTACTTTTCCATTCATCTCTCAAAACAAAGCCCACCTGCAGCTCAGGAAGGAGGTGCTTGCTCTAAACCAGCTTGGTTGTTCTGGTGCACAGGTTCCAGTGTAACCAGGTTGAGTTAAACTAAACCAAAACACAGAGGGAACTAGTTAGAGGTGAACTGACAATAGGAGCTGACACACAGGCAGCAGATGTCTCCTGTATCTTTATACCAGAGGAGAGAGAAAATCACTAATTTTGTTTTGGTTTTGTTTTGTTTGTTTTAAATTCATGGAGCAGTTTAGAGTCTAATCACCTAAAAACTCCCACTTCTTATTGCTCCAGCACAGCATCACTGTAACACACTCAAATCCCAGGGCTGCAAAAGCTAATTACAGGAGGGGAACTCAGCCAGCTCCTGCTGGGAATCTCTTCCCAACCCTTCCCTGTGCTGGGAAGCCTGAGCTGAGCCCCATCCCGAACACCCTGTAAAACAGATGTCAGATGCAATGTGCCCAGAAGGTCTTCCCCAAAACTCGGTTCTTTTGGATCAAACAAAAGGAGCAAGTTCCAGCATCCTCCAGCCCCTGCAGTGAACATGGCTTCTTCAAGAGCAAGGCATGATCCAGCTTGGAGAGTGCTCTCCCCACAGCTGTGTCCCTCTGGCTTGGGGACAGCAGCACACTTCATAGCTGTCACCAATGCCACCTGTCTGGGATGAAGGAGGGGACCGAGGAGTTGCATTTCCCCCATAAATGCCCACAGAGCTGATCAGAGCCCTCTTCCCTCTCCAAGGCAACCAACCAGGCACCAAGGGATGCAGCAGCATCCTCCTCACCCAGCAGCAGAGCTGACAGCCTGCGAGCTGCCCAGGGTGGGTGGGAAGGGACAGACTGACAGATGAGAGGGGGATCTGAAGGCTTCAGAAGCCAAGCCCCAGCCCATAACATTGCTTCTGCTCTCCCTGCCCAACGGGGTCTGCGCTGGCTCTGCTCCCCCAGCCCCAGCCCTGGCCAGACAGGACCTTTCCTCCTGGTTCCTCCTTCCATGGGGAAGATCATTTTATAGCAGGAGAGCACTCAGCTTTCCCTTCCAGACTCCAGCAGAAAGAACTTGACCCGTGTCCTCAGACCCTCTTAGTCATCGGGCTGAGCCCCCTCCCCCCTTCCCTGCCTCCCACCCTCCTCCTCTTTTATGGAGTAGCAGCAGCAGCAGCAGAGCATGGGGTGAGAAGTCAAGGGAAGGACAAGTTGAGTGATGGAGCTCAGGTTGCGGGGTCAGCGCAAGGCGTCGTGATCTGGGCTCAGACAGAGCCATTTCCTCTGTGATTTTATCCTCTGTGATTTTTATCTTTCGTCTGTTCACACGTCATGCCACCTGGACATAATACAGAGCAAGCTGAGCACTCAGCTCCGGGCTTAACCCCTTCCCTGCCTCCCGGGAAAGCCAAGAGGCCCCAGGCACGGAGCAATTCCACCCTTCTGGCTTTTGCCTGGCAACAAGGGGCTTTTTTTAATGGGCCCTTTTTATTGCCTTCAACATCTGTAAGTGGCAGGTTTATCCTTCTCTGCTGACCCCGTGGACAATGTTGTGATTTCCCCACAAATTTCACATCCTGGGCTGCGTTGGTTGGAGGTGATTTTTGGAGAGACACGTTCTGCCTTCAGTCCTGCTCCAAGCTGTGTGAGCCCAACCCCAGTAGCTTGCAGCGAAGGCTCCTCAGGTGATAGTGCAGACATAAAAGTCAGGCAGAAACAATTTCCTCCCTGCACAAAAGGTATTCAGCCTTCACAGCTGCTTCCACAGGGCTGGAGTAATGAAGACCAGCCCTCTGCTCCACTGAGCCCAGACCAAGGCTCTGGGTGGAATGAGGTGGCATTTGACATGAGTGCAGGTGTTCAGACCAAGCTACACTGAGTTGTACCAAAAGCAGAGAACACTGTGAATATCCAGAGGGAAACTGGCACCAACCACCCTGCCAAAGCCTCAGCCACTGAGCACATCTGAGCTAAAAGCCTTTAAAAGGCAGATGTAAACCATCACCCCTGGGATGGGCCAGCATGAAGGCAGAAGGGGAGGAAAAGGACATTAAAGACAAGACCTGTCCAAAAAGCCACATCCCCAGCCATAGACCATGCCACCTCCCTGACCGTTTCATCACCAGATACCCTCCCACCTCCAGAGGACAGCATGACCCCAAGAGTCCCCACAAGCATCCATTGACCTCCATTTCAGGTCCATGCAGTAGGAAATCCCACGGTCCACAGAGGATGCAGCTCCAGGAGAAGCCTCCCTGGGACACCCAGCCTGTAAGACATGGTGGAGGGACCTACAGGATGTCCCCCAGAGCATGTTCCATCATTCTCCAGACAGGACCCACCTTCCCAGCCCTCTGCCCTTCCTGGCTCCTCCAAAGAGCCAAGAGTTGGCTCCCACATCCTCCTGCTTCCACCCTGATGAATGACCACCGGATGGGACAGAAGTAGAAACAGCTCTGAGGGTGGGGTATTTTAAGGTGCTAAAGGGATTTTTTTCAAGTTTCCTTGTTTGTTTCCTTTCTTGCTCCTGGTATAAGAGGAGAGAGAGTTGCACAATCCTACTTGTTTATCTAAAAAAACATCTAGGGAAAAACACAAAGCGCAGCAAGCCACAAAATCTGCACAGGTCTCGAGGTTATGTTTTTGTGGCTTCTTGAAGCAGTGACCTCACTTTCTGACTTAGGTAAAGAGATCTGAACAAAACAGCACATCCTTGAATAAATCCCTTTTGGCCTTCATGTGTGATTCCCAAGTAAGCAACCTATGGATGGCAAGTTTGCTGCAAGTTTGACCTTGGTGTGTGTACTTACAGCCTTCTGCTGCCTTCAGCATCTCCTCTCTCCTTTAACTGTTTGCATCAGTTGTCCACTTACTGGATTTGCTCTTGCAGCACATCCCCAGAGACACAGACACTCCTGGTACTCTGCAGTAGTGAAGACACAGACACCTGATGCCACTTGGAGATGGTCAAATGATTGGACTCAAAATTGACATCCCCAGGTTTGCTTTCTCTCCACACGCCGAAGATAACTGGAAAGAAAAAAACAAGCAAACCATAAGAACAATGACACCTTCTCCCTCTGGTCTGGGGACACAGGCACTGCTGTTCCCACCACTTCAGTCCAAAATGACCCTTCTGAATTTTTCTTTCTGAGTTTCTGAGATACCCACAGAAATCTCAGCTTCCAGATCCAGGTTTTCCTGGGAAGAATCCCGCTGCTCCGCCAAGCCAGAGGAAGCAAACTCTGCTGTGTCTGCCCGGGAACAAAAGCCCCCAGCAGAGAACAGAAACCAACCCCGAAACATCACACCATCCTTCTTTCCAGCAAGCTGCCAAGGGAGCCCTCCAGCAACATAAATTTTGGGGTGCCCTTGCTCCGTGGTCAGCCCCAGCCAAAGCCATCTCACCGCTGGCCGTGTCCCCATGCGGCACAGATTCATGTCCCTATCATTAAAGAGACACATGGTTTATTTACTCATTACCATATCCAGCTGTTGGCTTTCTTTCTCCCCCTATTTCAGGGTAAGTAGTGATTTGACATAAATAATACCCTATTCAGCTACGGCCTGAGAGATACAGTAAATATAAAAAAAAGTCTTCAGCACCAACAGCCCTTTTCAAGTGCTCGGTCCAACCCCTGCTTAGCATGGGAGTGGGGGGAGGTTGGGAAGGAGAAAACCCAATGCCATTACTTAAACAGCCCCATTAAAAATGAGCAGAGAGTGAATTACAGCTTTATTAAACAGATGACATTACATCAGGACTGATGAATCATAATGTTTCTTCTTGGGATTACCATGGCACACGACCCCTCGGGCTGTAGCCATTTGCCTCCCATCCTGAGCCACCAGCAGGTGTGTCCCTGGTGATGTCCCTGTCCCCATCACATCAACACAGAGCTGGGGACACACAGGCATCTCTTTCCCAATGGCTCAGGCACTGCCACAGCTCTTGTCTAGTCCTTTTCTAGCCCCATGCTCCCAGGCATCCAGCAGCCTGTCCATCCTGCTCCCTTGTCCTGGTTCTCCTGAGGTTATGGATAAGGACATAATGCTCCTGTGTCCAGAGCAGAGCCACTGAAATGCTCAGAGGGCTGAGCAGCTCCCTGGGAAGCCAGGCTGAGGGATTGGGGTTGTTCAGCCTGGAGAAGAGGAGGCTCCCAGGTGAGCTCAGAGCAACCTTCCAGTATCTGAAGGGGCTCCAAGAAAGCTGGGGGAGGGCTTTGGGCACTGGTGTGGAGCAAGAGGACAAAGGGAAATGGTTTCCAACTGGAAGAGGGGAGACTGAGGTTGGACATTAGGAAGAAATCTTTAATTTGAGGGTGCTGGGCCCCTGTCCCAGGTTTCCCAAGGAAGCTGTGGCTGCCCCATCCCTGGCAGTGTCTCAGCCCAGGTTGGATGGGGCTTGGAGCACCCTGGGCTGTGGGAGGTGTCCCTGACCATGCAGGGGTTGGGAATGGATGAGCTTTAGGGTCCCTTCCAACCCAACCCATGCTATGATTCTATGATGATAGGCTGGGAGCAAAGGGACAGAAACACAGGCACACACAGAGCTCCAAAGCTTCAGGAGAGGAATCTGTGGTGGGAACCAATTTCGGGGTTGTGTCTCGAGGCTTTTAACATCTGATTCCTTCCCATAATGAGGGCTGCATTGGGGCATACAGCTGGGATCTCAAGAATCATAGAAATAGAACAGGTTTCCTAGTGCAAGGTGACAGGGTACAGCAAGAGGGTGTCAGATAAAGGACTTCAAACTGCAGCAGGACATAATCCTCTGGCACATGTGCTGCTCTGCTGCTTTACCCACCAGAAAAGTAGATCCCTGCTCCCAAAACACAAGGCATCCAACTAGCTCTTTGCTGGCTCCCCATTAACTCCTTTAACCCATCCCTGTCTCTTCCTTCTTGTGTTTAAATGCAGAGTTCCCCAAGGCAGGTGACATTCACAGATCAGAAAGAGGAGACACCCAACCCCCCAGCTAGAACTCCAGCCCCACGCAAGCCAACAGCTTCTATTTTTACATCTTTGGTGAGAACCACGTGCCAGCTATTGACAACACACACACACACAAAAGCCTCAGTGCTCAGATCCCCACTCCCCTTCCACCTTCTGCTCATGCAGACCTCAGGCAAGCCCCATCTGCTCCTCACCTGCTGGCATTTGGGGAGCAGAGACGTCAAAGCCCCAGCTCAGGTTTTCACACGCAGGAGTTGGCTGGCTGAGTGATGGGGCTGCCTCTCCACCCATTGTGCTTTGCCATCCAGAAGTAGTTTTTCTGGAGTCTTTACCAAATGCTGCACACCAGTAGCTCTTAGGTAAGTGATCCACTTCCCTGTCCCCATTTTACAGACTGGGACACCGAGACACCAAAAGCAGAGAGACCTGTGACCTTCTGCATCCCCAGCTCTCCAGTCCTCTCGCCTCCAGGAAACCCTTTCTCTGCCTCTCAAGCTGTTCCTCTGTCCACTCATCATTACAACTGTGGCTGCTGCTGAAAGCAAAACAAAAAAAACCACCCAGGAAACAAAAGCACAACAGCCTCCAGCAACCACAACCCACCAAGGGAAGCTGAGCTCTGCCTCTGGCCCAACAGACAGCTCCAGGGGCTCTTCCTAAGCCTGGTCCCACTGCAGAGGGCCAGGGGCCAGGACTTGTCCCCTGTCTTGGCAATAGCAGCTCCCTTTCAGTTCCCCTTGGACAGTCCCATGCCTCTAGGTCTTGGTTTAACCTCTCACCACGTGGGCATAACCCTAGACAAGAGTTATGAACATCAGGAGGGACTGAGAATCAAGGTCTCATCTGTGATTCCTGCTCCAGGTGGCCAGCAGCATCCACAGAGAGCTGGGACTGAGTGTAACAAAAAAATAAATAACTAGGGAACTGGTAAGCATCAACTCCAAATCAGCTCTCACACATCACGATCAACAACGACAAGAGTTTCTTTTTCCACTACAATTCTTGCAACAGCATTGGTTCAAATCTTAAGCAAAAAGGGAAACATACACACCCTAGGTTTCACTCTAGCCTGGAAGTGAGTCAGCTCACAGACCTCAGCTAGAAAGAAAGGCACTTGCTAGGAAGGATGTGGGAAAATAGAGGGTTAGATTCATCAGGCTCCTCTTGGGTCATGCTAAAATTACTGCGACTGAAGTTAATGAATAGATTTCCTTTTGTTCCAGCTCAGCTTCATTCTGCAGTGTTACAGCCCTTATCCCAAGCTGGAAGGCAAGTGTCACTCAGATAAAACAAAACCCAGCTTCCCTTTAGCATTACCACCAAGACTTCTTCATAATAATATTTATAAAATAGCTATTAAGCTGAGGGGGGAGACAGTAAAATCATGTCTGTAGAAGTCAGGTCATAAAACACCAGAAATTATATATCCCCCACATCCCAAATCCCCTGCCCAGCCACGTGTTTCAGAGCATCTTTAAGCACGTTTAAGCAGCTTCAAGCATGAAATTTAAGCATTTCAGAGCATGTTTCTGTTTCAGAGCATCTTTAAGAACAGGGCTGCATCCTGCTTGCTCCTCAGGACCTCAGACTCACCCAGGCTGGGGGCAAAGGGGTCCCCAAGACCAGGCTGCTGTATCTCCTGACACCTTGTGCTGCCCTTGGCCCCAGCCTCTACTCAGAGGTGCCTGGCAGGGGCTGCAGGGCTCTTGGGGTCAGGTCGTGTCCCCCAGCTCTCTGCAGAGCAGGGATGCTCAGCCACACCTTGCCTTCAGCTCCCCAGGGCAAAGGGGAGATGGGGACAGCAGTCACAGCAGGACCACAGGTGACCAGGACAAAGGGACTTGCTCCTTGCCAGGCTCAAGCCAGACCATCTGTGACTCCTCCAAAGAGCAGCAAAGCATTTTTCTGCCTCCATTGGCAAAAGGAGTTTTCCAGGGCCCATCTCCTCCTACATGGCAGGTTCTGCTCCTCAGTCACCTGCTGCTGCAGCCAGCAGGGGCAGCTCAGACCCCCTAAAGCAGACCCAGACTCTGAGCCCAGCATCCCCCAGCAGCAGGAGGAAAGGAAAAGGCAGGCTGCATGCTGGATCTCTGCCCAGCGTTGGCCTCTGGGGAGCAGCCCAAGCAAGAAGCTAACAAAGTGGAGACTTCCCCCAAAATGTTACCGTGCATCAGCACAACCACCGGGACAGACAGAGGGGGAAAAAGCTGCCAGGGAGCTTGTGCCAGGACTGGAGACCAGCACCCAGGTGAAGCTAACACACAAGACCAGGCTGTACCTACCCAGAGCATCCCAGTGAGAGTCAGAGCCACAGCAGCACCTCCAGCCCAAAAGTTTTCAGAGCACCCTGGGTAACACTTAGGAGGATCACTGCCCTACAGCCACCCTCAGTGCTCAGCTTGGCATCACCTCAGCCAAGGAGGTCACCCAGCAGTGATCAGAGTGAGCCCCAAAGACCTTGTCATGTTAGGGACAGACTGGATCAGGACGCAAGGACCAGCAAGCCAAGGACCTAAGAGGGAGGACCAGCTCCATTGGAAATCTCTGGCTGCAACGACTTCTTGCTGACTTTTTTCAGCATCTGTATGATGGGGATGGACAGGAGATTTGTGAGAGCAGGGAGAAGCACTGTGTTCATCCAGGCTGACACCCCACGTAACACCAGCCAGAGCACTTCAGCTCTAAGCCCTGTGTTGAGCCAAGTGCTGACACTAATAGGACCACAGCTGAGCAATTAAAAGGAGAGTAGAGACAGGGAGCTATCAAGTCCAAAAGGCTCATGGACAAGAGACAGAAAGACCTAATTTCTGCCTGTTTGCTTTGGTGAGTGGAATGCTGTCAGACAGATACCACACTCAGGAAAAAAGACATTTCTATGTCACCACCAATTAGTGCCTCTTCCTTAGGAGGGTGGAACCCTCCTGCCTTTTGCTGGACCAGGATTTTCACATGGACCTTACAGAAATAGGGCAGAGCTGGGAGGGCACTACAGACAGCTGAACAGCAGCTGGCCCTGAACTAGCTCTCTTTTAGGACTGCTCACAAACTCTGGGAAATGAGAATTTACAGTCCCTGTGCTAGGGACAGGGGTATGGGGAAGCCTCTGAACCAGGAGGCAAACACCAGCTCACTGAGGTCCTGTTTACACGTTTCCCCAGCAGAGTTAACAACCAGTACAGTGTGGGACTGGATGTACTGGGTCTGGGGCCCCAGGTATAACTTTTCTGAAATCCCAGCACATGGGATCATCCATCCCCAGTCCTGCAGTCTGAGGCAGCCTCCAGGGCTCTGTCTGGCAAGAAAGAGCCTCCCCAGCCAGGCAGGACTGACATCCCTCCTCTGCCCTCCCCTCCAGTGACCCACAGACAAAGCCCTCCGAGGTCCCCTGGGAAAGTCAGGGCCAAAAAGCCACGGGCAGGGCTGAGGATGAGGTCAGGAAGGGCAATGTAGGGCAGGGAGGGCAGGCAGTGAGCACAGACAGACTGAGAGGTCAGGCATCAAACCTGGTGCATGGCAGCAACTGAGGGAGGATGAAAAGCAGGACCAGAGGCTGCACGCCCAAGCACCGCTTTCACTGGATTAAAAATATAAATTCCCTGTGTTCCTGGGCCTTGGAAAGCCGTGGGCACAGGGGCTGGAGCCCAGAGCCAGAGGTGTGCTCTGCAGCTGGAGCCTTGGGGCAGAGATAAAGGTTGATGATGCACCCAAGTCCTTCCCCAGCAGGGTGTTAACAGCCTCCACTTCCACCCTCACCCAGGAAGCTTAAATGGAGAAGACAACTAAAGTTTAGACACCACTAGAATCACAGAATCACAGAAAGTCAGAGCTTGGAAGGGACCTCAAGAGATCACGGAGTGCTCCAACCCCCCTGCCAGAGCAGGGTCACCTCCAGCAGTCACACAGAACACATCCAGGGGGCATTTGGATGGCTCCAGAGAAGGGGACCCCAAAACCTCCCTGGGCAGCCTAAGCAAGAGAAGGAAAAGGCTCGGAAACATCAGAAACCTGGAAAGAAGTTCTGGGGACAAAACCCCACACAAACCTGGAAAACATGGGGCGAGGGAAACCTGAGGAATGAGGAGATGTGGAAGGGCTGGTGAGAAGGAGCTTGAGCTACGTGGAGGCAACTGGGTTATAGGCACTCTTACATCAGTTTATGAAAATATCCCATTAATCTTCATAGCACAATCTTAATTGCAAAAATCTTTCATCAGCCTTGTTATTTGTGCACCTGTCACTGGAGACACTCGGAGTTGTTTTGTCGTCATTTCTCACACTAATTAGAGGGGCTTGGGGTGGTTTGTGGGGTGGGATGGGGAAGGTGGGGGGGGGGGGGGGGGGGAAGCTGTTGTGTTTTTAATTGTCCTCCAGACCAGCTCAGCTTTACAGCAATGCTGCCAATTAGGGTCCTGCCCTGTGTGGGGCTTGCAGGCCTGCCAGGCACATTAGAGAGGACTAGAGGGGTTGTTTTAATTAAATACCCCCAGACTAGTAGGGAAATATTTAGAGCAATTTAACAATCTGCTGCAGAGTTGTTAAGCCTCCAATATATCTGCTTAATGTTCATTTGGGTATTTAATAATCTCCCTACCTTATCTAATCCTGTTTAAATTTAAAGAGATGCATCATCTAAGCTGGGGAAGGAGCTGCTGCTTATTAACAGCTGCTGGTTATTAAAACATCCTTGAGATGTCATCACCAGCCAGCAGTCCCAGCAGCAAGGAGCAGACTTGGTGCCTGCAGATGTATTTCTTCCTTAACTGGAGTCACCCAGGGACAAGACCCAGGACTTTCATCCCAAGCTCTGCTGCCACCACACTGGATCCCTTACTTTCCAACCTACTTCATCTGCCTGGGGGAGGGAAGGGGGTGGCCTTAGTGTGTAACCCTGTGCTCACAGCCACGGGTTACCTCTTTTTAAGGCTGTTTTCTGGGACTTCTAGCTACTCAGACTGGGGAATTTAAAAGAGCTGGATGTTCTGTTTTCTCAGGGCAGTGGAAGTTGTGTTTTACTCAGTCAGCTCTTCTCATCTCTTCCATGAGCATCACAGAAAATCAGTTGCCTGAGGATAGCCTACAAGGCCAGACTTTATTTTGCTGTTTCAGCCCAGTTATCCTTACATAATTTGTGTGTTTTTAGGCATGGCTGTCCTGTTCTTGGTAATCTCCTTACCTCAGCTGGATGCACTATTTCCCACAGCAGCTCTCCCCAAGGTGCCTTGGCCATCTCATCTCTCCTGATTCCCCAGCAAACCAGGGAACTCCAGCACACTTCAAAGTGTTGCCTCTCAAACTGTGACTGAGGCACGTCCCAAAATACCCATCACAGACAAGGAGAGGTTGTTACAGAGCAGACTCTCAACTTGGAAAACTTATACAAAGGGAGAGTCAAGAATTTTCCTGGCACATTCAGGACAGAGAGTAAGTCATCCACAGAGAGATGAGGTCCCCCATCCACCTCTCCAAGCAGCAGTATCTATCTCAGGTTCTCACTGTACAGGGATGACTTTCACCATAAGTCTTGGGCTCTGCTCTTGGCCACCTTGCCTGGAGTCAGAAATGGATCATTTGGAGAGAGTGAGCCCAGAGGTGACACATCTGTCACATCTGTCACATGCAGGAGCACAGCCATCCCAGTTGATCCTCACTGATCCAAGAGCAGCTTTCTAACAGCCTCCCAGAAATGGGAAGGGAAAGGGTTTTTTCCAAACAGATCCACCACAAAATATAAACAACAGGCTAAAAAAGGAGGGAAGGAAGATTAGGTCAGATGGGGGAAAGAAAAACCCAACCCACATTCTAGGTTTGTTACATTCTTCTTGCTATAGAAGCCCTGGAAGAGGTTGAGCAAACTCTAGCCCCAAGGGTCTTGAAAAACAGATTAGCCCAGAAACAGCCTCGGTAGAGTTGGTCTCCCTTGGGGCAGAAGAGACTTGGCAAGGTCTTTCCAATGTCTCTTCTTCTGTGGCTCTGTGTCTGTCCTCAGCCCTTCCCCATCTCCTGCTTGCCCCACTGCCATGGCCTGGTGGTTATGGTACCACACAGAGGGTCCTGTACCAGAAACAAGCTAAACCAGGGACGGAGAGCCCAGCCAAGCAGAACCAGTGTTCTTCTGGCTTGCAAGGCTCGTTGGTCTCCTGAGAAAAGCTGACCCACTCCCTACCCCCAGCAGAACCCCCAAACCCACTCCCTCCTCCACAAGCAAAGCCCCAGTCCCCACTCCAGGTCTGGAGCGCAGATGTCCAGAGGCAGGCGAAACGAAGGGATATTTTTGTTTTGTTTGTGCTTTGTTCCTTGTCTCTCAGATGCTGGTGTCATCCAGGATTTTTTGTGGAGGAGACACATCAGCACAGTGACGGATCCTGTCTGGTCCCATCAGCACCGAGGCGGAGTGTCCCCAGAGTGTCCCCGGAGTGTCCCCGGAGCCAGGCAGCTGTTCCTGCAGGGAACGCTGCTCAGCGGGAGGTGTCAGCCCAGCAAACACCACAATTGTTTCTCTCCCGTTGGTTCCGTGGCACTTGGAAACTTCCAGGGGAAAGGGGGAGAGGAGGAGAAGGGCCGGTCTGAACCCAGAGGTGTGCCAAGGATTTGCACCAAAGCGCAGAGACCCGGAGAGGACTTCGCACCCGGGCTGCACCGTGATGCCACCCACCCACACTGCCGTGGGAAGAGATACAGGACACTTCAAGGGGCTGTTTCCTACAGGATGTGCCCCACAGGGTAGGAAAAGGGACTCCTGAGCCCTCCTGCCATTAGCTGACACCACTGCACTCCCTCATCACCTCTGTGTCGAGCTGCAGGCACACACGACAGACTTATGAGATCCTTACAAAATAAAAGGATGCAACCGTTTACAATGCAGTTTCCTTAATTCTCAATAAAGGATCCTATTTGCTTCCTGCTCCATAAGTCAGCCCTGGTTCAGCAATGTGGTGGCAGGACAAAGGGATGGGGTGAGCTAGCACTCCAGTGCCCTCTAGCAAACAGAACTCCCACTGTAGCAGAAGGACTTGGTGTGCTCCTTCACCTGAGTCCTTCAGAGGACTTCAGATTCTCTGTGGCCCTGTGCAGAAAAGCCTGGTGGATATGGGCTGTGCTCTTCTGCCTGCCCCAAACTGGGATCCAAGGTGCACAGGACACGTGCAGAAGCTGAAGAGCAGGAGCTCTCCAGAGCCTCACCCGTGGCCAACACCCTGAAGATCCCACAGAATTTTAGGTAACACACAGGAAAATCTGCTGCAAAAAAGCAGTCTCTGCATTTGGGTTACTGGGAGATAAACTGGGTTCTGGGCTCCTTGCCTGAGGACAAAGTGGGATGGAATGACATGAAGCACACCTGTGTCTCAGTGCCACATTCTGTCCCATCCCCACCTTTAGGTGAGGGATTTAGAGCCACCCAGACCCCACCAGTTGCCAGCGGGAGATGCCACAGCAGGGCTCTGCAGCAGGCAGAAAGAACCTGGAGGAGCTGCTGGGGAACAGCAGGCTCAGAGGGAGAAACCAGCAGAGGCTTGCACAGAGCAAGTGATAATTTCTGTGCTGTGCAATTACAGCTGGGAAGGAGTAAACCTCTGGTGCACAAACCTGCCAACAGTTTACTGCAGACAAGGAAACAAAACCGACAGTTGACACTGGAACAGCTACTGATACCCTGTAATCATCTTAAAAATAGACTCCTCACAAACCTGCTTGTTAGCAGGAAGAACATATGCTGTTTTTACAAAGGGGGGCTGGGGGGAAGGTGGAGAAAAACCTCTCAGCATCTCCAAAGCAACACTTGCATTAGCCAGAGCAAGGGTTTGGTGAAGCTGAAGCTGCAAGCACCTTCCTGGAATGTGAGGGGGTCCTGCTGGATGACCCAGAGCCACGGAGCCCCTGCACTGCTACAGCACCTCTCCCACCACCAAGCACTGAGCCCAGCTCTGCTAGTGCAGACACCCAGCTCGTTCCATCTCCTGACACACACACACCTGGTTGTGTTCACTGCCCTGATGCACTGTGCCACGGAACTTCTTGTGTCCTGAGCTCTGCACCTCAGCACGAAGGTGCCCACTGAGGTCTGAATGTGACCAGGGCAGTGAGACCTCATCACTGCTCATTCCATGGTCCCCACATCATCCTGCTGTCTCTCTCAGGGCTCTCTGAAGGGAAGGATGTGACATTCCCCCCACCCATGTTCCTCCAGGGACTGATACCTGCCCTGGCACCCCCTTGCACTGGGTTATAGTTGATACATAAATGTCTGACACAGGTGGAGACTTTCCATTACCCAGACATTAAGGCAGAGTCCTGCATCTCCAAATTATGCCAGCAGAACCTCCTGGGTGATGGAGCAACATGGCCCTGTGTGGGGGACAGGCCATAAAACCCATCAGCTGAATGAGGCACTGCCCTTCCCCAGGCTGTTGCGCAGCCTTTACTCCTGGTGAGTAATCCCCAGTGCTCCTTTTAACCCCAGAACCCCAGCTGCTTTGCCCCAGAGCAGGGTGGGCAGAGGAACATCATCCCTGAGCCAAAGTACTCTGGAGCCCAGGCTGGAGCCCTCTCCATCACAAGGAGCTGGATGCCAGCACAGCCCTGGCCAGGAACTGGGGCACCTCAGGAAGTGCCAAGTGCTCAGCTCAGGACTGATCTGCAACCCATCAGAACAGACTTCAGTCAGGACCTGATCTGCTCTAGCAGAGGTTGTTTGGGTTGAGGTTGTTTGGTTGAGGTTGTTTGGGTTTTTTTGTTTTTCTGATTGGTTGGGCTTGTTGGTTTTTTTTTTTTCAGGGGGGACGGGGGGAGGTGTTATTTTGTTTTTTTATGTTTGGGTTTTGTTTTTTTTTTTTTTTGCTTGATTCCAGCTCATTTTGGCAAATCTTCATGGAAGACAAAAACAGAAATTAGAGAGAGCTGGTCTTGGTCCCTGCCACACTGAACACACAAGTCACCCACCTGCAATTTGCTGTCCTCTCTGTGCCCAGGACACCAGCACTGCAGGGAGAGAGGAACAAACATCCCCGTGGAAGCAGATTTCATTTTGGTATGAGCCATTTAGAGATTATATCCATTTCAATTTGGGCAGGGATCCAAGGTTAACATCCCTGCTCTTGTTAACACAGCTTTGCTTGCAAAACCCAGCAGCTCAGTTTCACATCTTATTTGGAAAAGTCACTGCAATGTTGCCCTGTGCAACAGGACAGGGGGAGAGGAAAGGCAGATCCTGGGGCTCTGTGCCTGCTGTAGCTACAAGCAGATCCCCCAGCACCCCTGGACACACAGTGCTGCCCACAAGAACAGCCAGTGCCGTGCAGCCCTAGGGTGTTGTTCAGCCTCAGGAAAACTTCCAGGACTTTCCTCTTGTCTCCACATGCTCAAGGAAGGAAGACCTCTGCCAACACACAGCACGAGGGCAGGACCCTCCACCCAGGGTGATACCAACACTCCAAGCCACACATTCCTTTAACATCCACAGCTATGCAAACCATGGTTTCCCAGCTCCTGGAAGCCACATCCACCTGCCAGCCAAGTTCTAGGTCCCTCTGGATCCTCCAGTAGCCTGGCCAGCCAAGTCCAGCCTGCACGTGGCTTTCTCTCCGGGCAGCCCCCAGGAGGTTTCTGTGCCTGCACACCAGCAACTGCAGCACCCAGAAACCAGCCTGAACACAGGGAATTCAAACCCCAGCAGCAGGCACCAGAGTCCATCTGCAAGTTATGAACTACAGCAAAAAAAAACCCCTCTGGGTCTCCAGCCAACCCGAGATGCCCCAGACAGCAAGGAGAACGTGAGCACTCCCTGAGTACCAAGGAGCAGAGTCCTGGCTGCCATAAGTGCCATAAGGAAAGGGTTTGGCTGCACACCAGCAGCCACCTTGCTGTCAGACCTTGCTGTCCCCAGTGCACAACCCCAGCATCTGAGCAGGAGGACAGCTTTTTCACCCAGGGCCAACACACCAAGGCTTGGGCCAAGATGCTCTGGGGGGAGCTCCCAGCATCAGCACCCCCAGCAGGAGTTATTAACCAGGGTGTCACTGTGTCACTCAGCCTCAGAACCCGATACAGCCACAGCACACGGGGAAGAAGCTCTCAGCAGCCCTCCCGTGGCAGCAAGCCCCATCCCAGCTCACCAGGCCAGCTCTCTCCCACGTTCTCCCCGCCGTGGTGGCCCCGTGCCACACGTGGTGGCATCAGCCCTGCACACCCACCTGTCACACACCCACTCACCTGGAAAATTATTCTGCTGGAGCACTGCTGAGGACACCTTGCCAGTGAAATCTCAGACAACATCAGGCGGTGTTTTCTTGCTCCAGTGCAGATACTACACGTTTATTATTTAGGTTTTGCGGCGTATTTTCAGGGCTCTGTCAATAAAAGGGAGAGTTGTCAAGTCATCTGGTTGCAGTCAAGTCAGAATCTGCCATCATTCCCTCATCATTGCCTGAGGAATTTGAGGACAGGGATTTACCATCTCTCATGGGCCCAAGGCACAACACCAAAGACTGAGGATTGGAGAGACATTTGTTTGGATTTCATAGAACAGTGGAACAGTCGGGGTTGGAAAGGACCTTTAAGATCATTTAGTTCAGGCTCAGGTTGCTCAGAGCCCCATCCAGCCCGGCCCTAAAAACTTCCAGGGATGGATGGGGCTTCCACCACCTCTCTGGGCAACCTGGGCCAGGGTCTCACCACCCTCATGGGGAAGAACTTCTTCCCAATGTCCAATCTGAATCTGCCTACCTCCAGTTTGAACCCATTCCCCCACGTCCTGCCACTGAGATCCTAATGATTATTTCACCAGGCCTTAGGCAGTGTTCAACCCAATTCTGCAGTTCAGTGGCAGAAATCTGAATTCTTGCCCTGGCAAGAGTGCCAAGGCAGTTGGTTTTATCTTATTCAGTCAACGGGAACATGGAAATCAATTTTTCCCAATCTCAGTTATGGCTAGAAATCCATTCCTTTTAGACCAGCTCAGGATTAATCTATCGAATGGTTTGCAGGCATTTTGCTGACATACAAACATTTGAAGAATACATTATGCTTCCCCCCGCCTAGGATAGCATTAGGGCTTTTTTTTTTTTTTTTTTTTTTTTTTTCCTTTTTCCTGTAAGCATCTTTGTTCGGGAATCCATGAGGCAGGATGTGGGAATGCATCTCTGTCTCTCTCTCTGCAAAGTTTTGCACTGCACTTAAGCTGCCAGTCCTCAGTGGCTTCAGAAACAAAAAAGCCAAGACAGCTGGTGATGCAGCAGAGGTGCCAGCAGCACAGAGCTTGTCCTGAGCTGCCTCTACACAGCCAGGTCTGCACAAAGCAGCACAAGTCCAAAGGAAACAAATTATTTCAATTCCAAGTGCAGTGGAAGCCTTGACCTCGAGCCCTGCTGGCCTGACAGTCACTCTGCTCTGCTGGCTCCACACCACCAGGACACACATCTGAGCAGCCTCCTGCAATTCTGTTGCCCGTGGGAAGAGGGCAGTTGACCATATTTATTCTTTTTTCATACAAAAAGGAGGATCTCATCATCAGTGGCTCTTACTTTGGTCTCCAGAAAGCCCCTCGCCCTGGAGGCAGCAGGATCACAACATGCTCTGAAAGCTTTCTGGAAGAGGGTTTTACATTTAATGAGACAGCTGAATTTCTATTGTTTTTTCCCCCCTCATTTTAAAGGCATGGAAATAGAGGCCAGCTTTCCTCCTTCACCAGCATAAGCAGCCCTGCTGGAAAACACTGTGCTTCCAACAGCAGAACCTTTTCAACTCCAGAAGTGGTGTTTCCCACTCAGACCTGGGGACACCCTGCCCACAGTTCCAGTATCTGTGGCTTACCCACCAGAAACAGGACCTCAATTTCCATTTTTCCAACACCACAGCTTCTTCACACTCGGTCTCCCAATATCAAGATTGTTTGCAAAACCTTCCACAGGTGATGAATCTCAGGCCAAAGGCTAAGATTTGGTTTTAAATGTTCTTCATAACATTTATCTGGGCAGCAGTATCAAAATGGCTTTGGAAGAACCCAGAAAAAAGCAATTCTACCCCATGCAGCAGGAGCAGGGAGTGAGTGCATCCCCCCCTGGCCCTGCTGTCCTTCCCTCCTCAGCAGCCCCAGCCCAGCAGGCTGCACAGATCCATTTCCCACCCCTGTGGAGGGCACTGCAGGTAGTCCTGATGCAGGAAATATTAAAATTTTCTCACTGCTATGATGTGTCTCCCTGCCAGAAGGGACAGATCAAGTTATAAAGATGTGGTAGCCCTGCAGCCCGGTTTGGACACCAACTTTGGTCCCCAAATGGTTCTGCACTCACCTGGAGTGTCACGGTGTCTGCTGGAGCCCCACTCAGGAACTCTGGGGCTGTCCATGATGTAGAACCTCCCCCATCACTGTCCTCCTTCCCTCAACTGATATTTCCAAATTATTACCTGGTTTTCTGTATCATTCCCCTCCTGGGCTGAGGCTAAGACAACATTCATCACCTCAGAGCACATCTCCAGGGGTGGATTTATCAGACACAGCTCCCAGCAAGGTCTTTCCTCAGGACCCTCTGGATGCGTTCAGCTGCCAGAAGCAGGACCCAGTCAACAGGAGAGTCCCTTGGAACAGCACAACTGGAACAACAGGTTGTTCCTGGCTGCTCCTTGCATGTCTGTGTTGCCTGTACCCAGATGCAGTCACCAAAGCATGAGGACACCTCCCCTGGCCTGGGATCCAGACACCTCCCCTGGCCTGGGATCCAGACACCTCCCCTGGCCTGGGATCCAGACACCTCCCCTGGCCTGGGATCCAAGTCCCCTTGGAGGGAGAGCATCCTGCCCATCCTGTGCAGTGCCTGGAGGGGAGCAGAGAATGCCCAAGGAAGGACTCCTTTGTCCAACCACAGAGCATCACTGGAGAGCTTCCTTAAGGTTCTCTCATCTCGTCAGGACATCCAAGACAGATCCCCAGTAAGTGTATAATCAATTAATCCTCCTGTAGAGCTCCATTTACATAATGAAAACGCAGCCTCTCAATATACCACTATTTTTCAGTTGTCTAGACCAATATATCTGTCCTGCAGTTGGAAGGGGGAGACCTAACACAGCTTCTATTACGGGTGGCAGAGTTCCAGCTGAAGTCACGTGGTGGCAATAAAACTTGTATTGATTTTATGTAAGCATTTAACCCTAGCAGAGCATGGATTCCTCCAACAGCCCACAACGGGCCCTGCGTCCACCAACCCAGCCTGAATTACGGTTGCACCTCACATGGAGCCTGGGGAATATCTTCTCTCCAAAAGAAGCCACGGACAAGCAGAAATCAGACAGGCTTCACTGCACGTTTTGAAATACTGCAGCAAGTTTGGATTTTTCAGTTCAGTGCAGCTCACTGCAAACCACAGAGGTGCCTTTCAGTCTAAGGATCTCAGGGAAAAAAAAAAAAAAAGCAAAACCAGCTATAATTCTAGATCCAACTCATTCAGCAAGCAAGGGGCTGTCCTCAGAAGTCTTCACCCAGACTGAAGACCAGGACCACTGATGCTGGAACAACCCTTCCTCTCCACTCAGCACTGGCACAGCACAGGTCAGGAGACAGGGGAGGCTCTGGAGCTGCATTCAAGCCCTTACTCTGCCTTCAACTTTTGTCTCCATAAAGAGGACCCATTTGCAGGCCCTGGCTCCAAGCCAAACCAGACTGGCTGGAGATGGGCAGAGAAGGCTGAGGCTCAGTCCTGGGTCCTACCACAGCCTTCTGTGGGGCAGCAGGCAAATCATTTTGAACTTATCTCCAAGCTTATAAAGTCAGTGCAAGGCTCCCAGCTGATTCCAGACCAAACGTCTGGCCTGCACCATCAACAGCACACGAAGAGACAAAGAGATGGAGAGACAAAGCTCTGTCAGACCTTCTTCTGGGCAGGATGCTCTGTGAGCAGCACCCTGAAGCAGCAGGTGAGGTGCCCACAGCCCCTGGAACAGCACAGTATTTATGGGTTCCAGCAAGAGCCCAGTGTAAGTGAGGCTGCTCTGCCCTCCTCTGCTTGCTGCAGGTTGGCTCTGTGCCTGCAGACATCCAGGAGAGCCCCTGCATCCTGCTGAGGGACCACACTGTGCTCTGGGGCTGACACAGCCCCTCTGACTCGTGGCCATCCCCATGGCCAGAGCCCAGAAACCCACCAGCACCCAAACATTACAGCTGGGGACCAGGACCTGGGTGCCACCCCACGGGGGTCCCCACACCCACACCCAAGTGATGCTGAACACAACTTCTCCCCATCTCCCAGCAAAGGCAGCTCCCCCCAGGGCACTGTCCTGCCTGCACCATTATCACAGGAGGCAGAAAGGCTCCAGAGAACACACAGACACAGCACCAGCACCAGTACCAGTACCAGTACCAGTACCAGCACCAGCTCACACCTACACCAAGCCCACGGTGTGCTGGGAGCCATGGAATGCCACACGTGGGACAGGCAGATCCAGTGGGGATGTGACAGCCAAGTGGGTGTGAGGGACATGTCCCGAGTCTCCCATCTCCTCCTGCTCTTTCTTCTTTCTGCTTCTTCCTCAAAGACACCTCAAATGTCCTTTGAGGAGCCTTGGCCTGCCTGACTTCCACCATACCTCCCGCTCCTTGAAATCTGAATTCAGGTTTTTTTGCAACCAAAGGTCCCCCCAGCTTCTCTTTGAGCTCCTAGGGAGGACCAGAGAGCACATAAATCAGATTTCCAGGGTTAACTCCTCCAAATTTCCTGCAGAAGCACACCCAAGGGTGGCACATCCAAGGGCACGTAACAAGGTGTGTGCCTGGGGGATTTTGTGGATTTGCTTTGCCCCGTTCTCCCCAGGCAAGGGTCTTCAGCTCAGAGGAGACCACTTGGAGCCATAGCTCAGAACCAACAGAGGAGCAGGGACTCCTTGCTCCCAGGGCATCCCAAAAGCTTCAGCCACGAGGAGAGCCTTGGGCTGCTTGTTCTCCTCACGCAGGAGAATTAAGGCTTAGAGTTTTCCATTTGTCAGGTGTTACTTGGCATAGTGCTGCCCAAAAATGATGGAGAGGAAGTTATTCAGGCCTGGCAGCCTTGGATGCCCCAGGCATAAGTTTTGGCACAGACTCCAAAGCCTGGGATGCTAATGTCTTCCTAGATAGCAGCTCTGCTCCTCTCTGCCTCTTCTGTCAAGGCTTTGGTCCTCATGTCCTACATCGTCCCTGGGGACCATGGCAAGCACAGAGCTCCTCTTTCCCACAGCTCCTGAGCTGCTGCCTCCCACAACAACTTTCCCTGCAGGTCTGGAGCTCTTGAGAGCAGCCTGCATCTGCTGTGACATCCCCACTCCCAAAGGACAGCCTGAGCCAAGCTTGTGTTCCCAGCACCAGGAACGTGTTCCCTGCTTCCTGAACATTGCATCAGAGCATTCCGTGTCCCTGGGAAGTGCCTGTGTGTCAGAGCCCAGGCAGACATCCCCTCCGGGAGCCAGGGAAAGGCCATCTGCCTCCCAGCACCGACTGGGGATGCTCACAGATCCTCCCCATCACTCCCTGATGTGCCCAGCTCCACGGCGTGCTCCAGAGCCACCTCCTGGCTGAAAGGATAACAGGCCTGGAGAAAAGCAGGAAGGGGAAAAAAAAAACCCAAAACTAAACCTAACCGACCAGCAGCAGCTCTTCAGGGATTCTGTAGGATCTCAGGTAGTGGTAGGACTAGGGGGGATGGATCCAAACTAGAGGTAGGAGATTCAGATTAGATGTCAGGAAAGCGTTCTTCACCACTGGGAGATTTTTCTTCCCCATGAGGGTGGTGAGACCCTGGCACAGGTTGCCCAGAGAGGTGGTGGAAGCCCCATCCATCCCTGGAAGTTTTTAGGGCCAGGCTGGATGGAGCTCTGAGCAACCCGAGCTGGTGGGAGGTGTCCCTGCCCATGGCAGGGGGGTTGGGACTGGATGATCTTTAAGGTCCCTTCCAACCCTGACGATTCTCTACCTCCCAAAACTCAGCCTCTTGGTTTATAGCTGTGATGCTCCTCCATACCAAGGTCTGCTTAGCTCAGGTCACACTGGGACAGCCAGGTACTGCTCCCATCCAGGTCAGGAGAAAGGACAGGAGTCACAGGTACCCCAAAAAAAAAGGTCCTTGGTCCACCAACACAGAAGAGGAAAAAAACCCCTCAATCCCCAGCAAGGCAAGACCCTGCAATTGGATGAGGTCTTTTTTCCAGCAAGGTTGTGCAAAACATCCAGGAAACTGAGCAGTTTCCAGGGAGAAATGTCCTTCCTCAGCCCTACCAACAGCAGGTGAGGATGTTACCACCAGGAGCCTTCCCTCTGCTGCCCAGGTGATGCCTTGCACACTTGGTGCCACCTGGCACAAGAAAGGGCACATGGGAGCATGGGCTGTGGTCCCAATCCAAGCACAGCTTTAACTGGATGCCAGGGTTCTGCACACACACCCCCCCCAAAACATGGTACTGAAACCTAATAAAAGGTTTTGCACACTGTAAAGGTGCTAACATCAGGTCAAGAAAGGATTACAGCAATTTCTAGCACTCTCTAGCCTGGATTTCTTTCCTCTCTACCTTCTTTCTTCCAGATGCCCCTCCTGTTTCCAGCTCATCCAGCCCAGTACAGAACAACCAATTTAAGTGATCTCCAACACAAGACCAGACTGGGAAGGCAACCACAAGAGCACAGAAGGTCTGGTGAGAAGAGTGAGAGGATGCTCAGCTACAACCCCACTGCAGGGAGACCCAAAGGCAGCCAGAAACCAACCCTGCAAAGAAGCAGAAATGTGCCAGACAAGCAGCACAGCCAAGAGTGACACCGGAGTCCTGGTGATGTAAAATCTCTTCCCATGTTGCAGCATGTTGACCTGACAGCATGCCATCAGAATTTTAAATGATGCATCTGAAAAGCCTTCTCCCTGTCAGCCAGCATGGGAAGCTGAAGCAGAGGCAGCAGCAGAGCAGACAGGAGAGGTGATTACCCAGGGGCTGCTCCAGGAGCTGACAGAAAGCAGGCAGGGCCTGTGCTGGAGATCCTGGCCTCATTAGGGGCTCTCCTGGAGCCTGCAGCTGCTCCTCTCCACAGCCAGACATGAGCCAGAGGATTCCAGAGGGAAGAGAGGCTCTGGGGACCCATCAGCCAGAGCACAACCACAGCCATGCTGGTGTTGGAAGCCAGAGCCCCAGTGCCCTGCTCAGAACTCCAGAGACTGAGCAAAAACCCAGCCGTGCCATCACCTCGCTCATCCCTGTGCCACTGCTAACGTGAGGAGGCACTTCCTCCTCAGTCAGAGGGTGTTTCAGAGCTCACAAAGTGAAGGAGCAAAGCCCCTGTGTGTTCAGTGCCCACCAGGCACACGGCAGGACCCTGCAGCATCACTGATTTCACCTCAGTCTCCCTTTTCTCCAGGGGAAGAGACGAGAAGCACCTGGAGGTCCCTGAACACCCAAACAGAGATGCAGTGGTGATGGAGAACCCCCCAGTGCTACTGCCCTTCTGGCTGCTGCCCCAGGCTGAGCCTCAAGGGGACAAGTGGCCAGGGGACCCAGTACCACCACACCTCTCCTGGGGAAAGGATGCTGCAAGGTCAAGCACTTCCCACCAGACCAGGGAGGAGGAGGACAGGGGGCAAACGCGTAAGCGTTAAAAGGAAAATGCTGGTGTGTTACAGACAGCAAGTTTAAGGACACCTGATCATCATGCTACAGAATTTTGGAAGGGACATAAACCTTTGGGCTTTGAACAGCAGAGAGGAATGGCAATAACTCACTCCCACAGCCACCTGCTCTCCAGTTTCCTCCACCTCCCACTGGAAGTCCTGCTGCTGGGGCCACCACCACCACCAGACTGTCACAGGAATCTTGGTGCAGCCCCTGCCATCCCTCCACACCTAAATAATCAACATGGCAACTCATTTCCTTCCTAACAGGCCTTTTTTCTCTCAGTTGAGGGCCACTTTCTGCCTTCTCCTCCTCTTCCCAACCCTTTATCCCAACCATTATTTCACTACAAAACAAATCAGTTTGGGGTCCAAGGAGGGGCACACATCCTGAGGACCCCAGTCTGCTCTGGGCACACTAAGATGTCCCCCCCAACTCCAGGGAGTCAGAGCAGACTTCAAATATCCCCCAAAAAGCCTCCTATTTCTCTCCACCACGTCCCCTGAGGGTCTGTTAAGCACAGGCAGCTTTCTGTGCCATCCTGCTCAGGGAGCCTTAAAATGGAGCATAAACTCCTGCCTCCTCCTCTGGAGGTACCCAGCCCCCGAGAGGGATGGCTGGGGAATTTCACACAGGGTTAGTTTTAATGTTTTGAATGTTCTGTGAGGTTTTGTGTTCAATTTCTCACCGTAAAGTTTTAATGGGAACTCCTGGAAATTGCCAGCTTCCCTGCTACAGCTTCAGACAGGAACTGTCTGTCTGTGCAAAACCTGGTGAGGTGCAGCCTGATTCTATCTGGGGCACTGTCTGCAGCCTGGAGGTTAAAAAAAAAAAAAGCATATCAGAGATGCAAGTTTCAGCAGCATTTTTAACCACGCTGTGTCAACATTTGTCCCACACTTGCAAACCAAATCCTTCCTTATAGGATTATATATATTTGATAAAGGTGATTTTGTAGCTGTCTCCTGCAGTGGCAAGCAGGGAGCTGAGGACACAAAGCTCAGAGCTGCCAGGGCTAAAACCCCCCCATCCCCTCCCAGCTCACACAACCTCCTCTCTCTGCCATAAACATCACTGCAAAACTCTTGGAAGCAGCAAGGAATAAAAATCTTTGTTGAATAAGCTGACTGCTATGCTACCTAACAAGCTCCTGAAAGTAAATCCATGCCTTCTCCCCAGAGACCTGAGCATTGCCAGCATGAGCAGAGCTGTGGACAGAGGATTACAATGAGGCAGTGGGTGGTGGCTTTTTTTAACATACATTACTTTTCAGGGCTGGATTTGAACACAAAATCTGGTCCTAAACTGTCAGGGTCTTTGAAAGATAAAAGCAGAGGTGAGAAAGGAATATTTAAAAAAAAAATAAATAAAGATAAGGAAGTGAAAAACACGGAGAGGGGGAAGGAGAAATTTAATTTGCTCAGCTCACCACAAAGATCAAACATGTGGAACATGGGGAAAAAAGTTATTTATGAGGCAGGATGAATTCTGTAAAATAGAAACAAAAAGTGACTTCTTCCCTGAGAGGGGATTTCTGACCCCTTGCACTGCATTTCCTACACCTGGCCCTTCCTTGGCAGGACAGCACCTTTCCCTGCTCAGCACCCATCCAGCCTGCAGCCACCGACTGAGCTGCACCAGGTGCCCCCACAGCTCTGCGTGGCCCATCCTTGGGCAGCAGGGACACGGCTGGACCACAGCCTCAGCCAGAGCAGGGAGAGGGATTTTCCAGGCTCTACCCACTCACTGGCCCTGCTCAGTGCTGCAACCCCAGGCTGTGCATCCCTGGACCACCTCCCCATCCAGGCAGGGCCTTCCCAGAGCAGCCCTGGGTTTCCAGAGAAGCCGGGGCTCCCATTACTGCTTCCCTTCTCTTTACCAGAAGGACTTTATGCAAATGAAATCTCTCTTTTTTCGCTGGCTCCTGCTGTGCTGCAGAGGGATGGTGGAGGGGAGGAGAGGAGAAGGGGTGGGGAGGAGGGGGGGAAGAGGATGGAGCCTTGTTCGCTATCAGCTGCTCAGAAGAGCAGAGCAGAGACAAGATTGATGATGCTCTCTGGATATAAGATCTCCTCCTTGTGAAAGGCTGCTTATGAGGCCTGATAGACTTGTCATCTCTTAATAAACATCACTGATATGTCGGTGAGGAGAAAGCGGGAGCGAGGGGAGGACACAGAAAGGTGGCTGACAATTTACTCAGAACACTGCTCTGCTCTCGCCTCCGCCCTCACTCCTGGATCAGAGGGCCTCTGCCCAGTCTCACCAGTTCATCCCACCCCAGCCAGAGCCCAGGGCAGGCTGAACCCAAGCCTCTGGGCATCCCCAGTGAAACCATCCCTCTCCCTACCAGCCTGGGCCACCAGCCCTTAGTGTATCCCAGCTCCTGCCCCTGGGCAGAGCCAGCAGGGATGATTCCACCCAGCTCACACAGCCCAGAAGCAGGAATCACAGAATCATAGAATCATAGAATGGGCTGGGCTGGAAGGGACCTCAGAGATCATCAAGTCCAACCCTTGATCCACTCCTGCTGCAGTTCCCAGCCCATGGCACTGAGTGAGGAGAGGGCAAGGGAGACATTTCCCAGGCACCTCTCAGAGTCCAAAGCTCTTTCCTTGCCTTGTGCTCCTCCTATAAACTGCTCCCCAAGTGTGAGTGGCTCTGCTCTTGCAGGAACACACGGCTGTAAATCAGAGGGACCTGGCTGTGATCAGGAAAGGCATCCTTTGCCCTGCTTTAATCTCTGCAAAGCAGCAAGGAAATCCCTAATGCCCGGAGGGAGCTTTCACCCTACCCAGCTCCAACAAGGACAATCACAGGTAGCAAGTGTGACATTATCACCAGGAGCTTGCAGTCACCCACACGTAGCTACAGGCACACAGAGCTGCTGGGACCACAGCCACGTTTTCCTCCTGTATCTGCCCGGGTTTGTATTTAATCAAGCTGTGCATGGCTAAAAATCCTCCAGAGCATTAGCAGGTGCTTAGTGGTGCTGTGTAAGTGCAGAGCAGAGGAATAACATGCTGTAAGCACAGCTAGCAGAAGGGTTCAGAGCTCCCCGGGGGGGCTCACAGTGACTGCAAACCAACTTCTCCACCCCGGGCGTACACGGGCGAAGAGAGGATGCTACAGAGACCACACAGAAAGCAGTCAGGCTGGGAGGGAGGTTCCCCCATGTCAAAGCTGTTCCCTCCTGTGGCTCAGGCTTCTCCAAGGCTCTGGGGATGCTTCTCCAACACATGGGTCAGCCCATGGATAACCAGGCAGCTCCATTCCTGGGAGCAATCCCGTCGGGCAGGTTCCTGCTACTGATGCTTTTGGTCCCCTCCAAGGTTTCTTCCCCTGCCTACTGCACCCAAAACCTGCCCCAGGGTCACAGAATCACAGGATGGGTTGGAAGGGACCCTAAAGCTCCTCCATTCCCAGCCCCCTGCCATGGTCAGGGACCCCTCCCACAGCCCAGGGTGCTCCAAGCCCCATCCAACCTGACCTGAGACACTGCCAGGGATGGGGCAGCCACAGCTTCCCTGGGAAACCTGGGCACCCAGGGGCTCAGCAGGATGCTGATGCCTTACAGCACTCTGCATCCTGCACTGCTTCTCTGTACCAGCAACATGCAGTGACCTTCCCTACATTGCTCCCATTTCATCATCACTTTGTCCTAAAACAACTCCAAAAGTCTTAAGAAACCCTCACTGAATGATGAGGATCCATTAGATCCCCAGAGCCCATGTTAGACTTTTAGCAAACTAAGTCCTTTCAGGGCTTGGATTAATATTTTTGAGGACACTCCATATTTTTTACCATGGCTTCCACATTCTCAGCAAACCAAAGCCACACTGAACGGTCTCCAAAATGTTTATAATCCAGTCCCTGATGGATTTTACTGCTGAGGGATGTCCTCCATCACTATGCTGTGTGCTCTGGAGTTCATATTTTAGCACGAGACAGCTTGTTTTGCAGTTACACCACCTACACAAACATTTTGGCCCTCTTACTGCCCTGCCACCCCAGGTCACATCCAGGAAACAGAAATTCCCTAGAACTTCCACAGACATAAAAGTGCAGGTTCCAAAGATATAAAAGTGCAGGTGTCTCACACAATATTCCTATATCCTCACAATTATCTCATCTTAGAATACTGGAGCTTTTTTTCCCAAGTTTCAGTTGCTGGTGGCAAAGGATCACTTGAGAATTATAAGAATTGTGCTGCTAGATAATTACAATTTAACCTCAGTGGTTGTGAAGTCCTTGAAACCAGCAGGCAAACAACTGGGAAGTCTCAGATGGATTTCTCCTTGAACTTGGTTCCACCCCACAACCCCCAGCAGCCCCTCTCTCCTCTCCCAAGGACTTGGAGTCAGGACTCAGACATCACCTGAAGTTTCAGATTCATTTGCACATCTTTGCATCACTGGGATTTTTTCATTGCCCTGGAAAAATGATTTTTAGAACAAAATCCCCACAAGGAACACATATTTTGCAGACTTTCACCTTTTATGTACAAAAGGTAACGCTGAAGGTAGAGGCTAGGAAGTTTTCACACACAAAAAGTTAAAAAGCACTTTGCTGAGGCTGTAGACAATAAAAAAACAATTAACTACCTCATCCAGGAAACTGAATTACTTGTCATTAAAAAAAAAAAAAAAAAAAAAAAAAAAAAGATAATGCCAATCTAAACCCTGCCATTGTGATTAGAAACTTAAGGTACAGTCTTTGCATTCTGTCCCAATGGCTACAATGAGGAGATCCCAGTGGCTCAGGGTATTACAGCACAGCAAAGGGCAGGTACAACACAACCAGGAAATATGAGGGTATTTTTGCATCACACTTTACAAGTTGTCTTCCAAAGAAGAGGCGTGGTGTTAAAAAAAATTAAAAAAAAAAAAAAATAAATAAAAAAAAATAAGACCTTGTTACACCATTTAGAGATTCTCCACATTATCAGGGATTCAAACAGACAGCAAAACCACGATGAGGAGAAACAGAACTCATGGGTGATTCAGAGATCAAGTGGGAGTACAAACCCAGCTATTTGGGGAGATACTTTTTGGGTTTTTTAAGTCACCTCAGCATAATCAACCTAGAAAAAGGAAACACAAAGGAGGGAAGGAACTATTGGTGCTGAGGAGCTGTTTGCAGTTTTCCATGGCTCCATGGGATGCTTCATCCCCTCTACACATTCCCAGTTTTGTGCACGGAGCAAATGCACAAATGCAGAGATCTCCTCACAGGAGCATTGCTGGGTTTCCAGTAAACTGTTAGGAGAGTAGGAGGGGGTAAAAGTGGAGGATAACAAGGGAAGAGAGGGAAGGGAGGGAAGGGAGGGAAGGGAGGGAAGGGAGGGAAGGGAGGGAAGGGAGGGAAGGGAGGGAAGGGAGGGAAGGGAGGGAAGGGAGGGAAGGGAGGGAAGGGAGGGAAGGGAGGGAAGGGAGGGAAGGGAGGGAAAGGAGGGAAAGGAGGGAAAGGAGGGAAAGGAGGGAAAGGAGGGAAAGGAGGGAAAGGAGGGAAAGGAGGGAAGGAAGGGAAGGAAGGGAAGGAAGGGAAGGAAGGGAAAGAAGGGAAAGAAGGGAAAGAAGGGAAAGAAGGAAGAGGAAGAAGAGGAAGAAGAGGAAGAAGAGGAAGAAGAGGAAGAAGAGGAAGAAGAGGAAGAAGAGGAAGAAGAGGAAGAAGAGGAAGAAGAGGAAGAAGAGGAAGAAGAGGAAGAAGAGGAAGAAGAGGAAGAAGAGGAAGAAGAGGAAGAAGAGGAAGAAGAGGAAGAAGAGGAAGAAGAGGAAGAAGAGGAAGAAGAGGAAGAAGAGGAAGAAGAGGAAGAAGAGGAAGAAGAGGAAGAAGAGGAAGAAGAGGAAGAAGAAAAAAAAAGAATATGTAGAGAGAAAGAGAAGCTCAGAGGTGTGAGGCCAGCAGGTGGGTGACTGCTGCAGCACAGCCCGAGACCAAGAGCAAAACTCCCATCAGAAAGAGAGGATCAGAGCTCTTTGAAAACTCTGCCTATAGCACGTAGCAGCAAAGATTAAAACCCCACCAGTTCCTGCCTATAGCTCCCCCCCAGCACCTGGCAGGGAGCAGCCCACAGCTGAAAACGCAGGGAGAAAGGGAAGGTGTCAGGGTGGTAATTTGCTACCTCCCAGAGAGCAGCAGGGAAAATCTCAGAACCTGTATTTCATCCTCCAAATCATGTAATACTCAGATCTCGAGGAAGAGATAATAGGAGGGTAACTAAAGCTGTCCTCACCAATATTTTGAGACAGGGGGATAGAAATATAACGCAAGCAGTGTTTTAGGATATGTGTTAAAACACCAAGTGGAGGGTGGGATGGAGCTAATGAACTCAGCAGATGACAGCTGAACAAGCAGGCCATTACCCAGCCTCCAGCATGCTCAAAAATCACATGTCATTTGCTTCCACCTAAGTATCTATTATCTGTTTGTTTGGGCTTCCTTATGGAGCGAGATTTAATCCCTCCTAAGATCCCCTGACAAAGATTTAATGCTGCCATTTCGTACTCACATCTCCTCCATCTTCTTACCAAAAAAAAAAAACCTCTCTCCCCCCTCCCCTGCTGACACGGTGTAATTCTCCAAACTGGCATTTCAACAGGATGGGAATCTGATTTTTGACTCGGGCTCCAGATGGGCAGAGCCGTAAGGATATTGTCACCAGAAAGATCAGATACTCAGACAAAGAACTCTTCCTCTGCAGCAGCAGCCACCCCAGGAGAGTCCCCGGGTAGGGATGCTGCTACCCAGAGCAGCAGCATCATTCCAATAGAGGATGGAAGAGCTGGGAACTCCCAATGGCATTCCCTGCTCCTGCCCAGACTCCAGCAACCCCTGCACACACCTCTGGACCCTTAATGGTTGTCTTTGTCCCCATGGTGTGGCTGTGACACTGAGGAATGATCTGCCACCCCTTTGGGGCTGGGGGATCTGACGCACGGATCTTTTTTCCTTGGTAACACAAGAAACTGCAGGGGTAGGGTTAATCCCACCCAACAGCCCACTGCCCTCCCAAAATCCACTCGGTGCTCTCCTTACACCTCTCTCACCCTTGGCACCTACAGCCAGAGAGCTGAAGCAAAATGAGGAGGTGTAAGGGATGGAGAGATGGAAAAATCACCACGTCTGGAACGAAATTGCCACCTTCTGTCCCAGAAATCCCAGAACAGGTCCCACTGTGGCACCACAGACACGAGTGCCTTTGGGGGAGTTTTGATATTTTTTTTTTTTTCTTTTTTTTTTTTATCTAGACACCCAGGAGGAAAGTTGAGCTTCCATAAGTTAACTTGAGGAATCCAGACCATAGATCTGATTTGTGTGTGTCAGGCTCCTACCTGCTGAAATGTAAGATAAACTACACACAGCAAGGAAGAGTTATAATAGATGATGAATAGATAATGGGGTGTAAGGGCTCTGCAGAGGTCACCTGCACCAGCTCCTTCCTTGCCCTAAAACAGGAGCCATAAACCATTTCCACGCTTCCCTGTTCATACACTTTTATATTTGTAGAGCATCCACACAAAAGAGCCCTGTGCTGACGGACACTTGGATGATTTAAATCTTATAAACCAGATAGGAGCCATTTGTGTGGAAATTATTCCTGCTGGGACAGAGACAGGAAAGCAACATTTTCTCCCGTGCCTCCGCCTGCCTCACCTGCACTCTGGCTGCTCATCCATCTCCCAGGATTGCCTGGAACATTGCACATGGAGGAGCATTTTCAAACAGCTCACATTTTCTTTAAAAAGTCAACCTGTTCAGTAATGGCTCATCCTGCTCCTCCCACCCCCTGCTACACACTCCCCTGGGGCCCAGAGGGGAGAAGATTTCAGCCTGCACTGGAAAACAGCTTTATGTACATTAAAATATCACCACTTGCAAGTCTGATGCCGTTGCAACTCACAAAGCCAGAAATAGCAGCTTTCTCCCAGGGGGACAGAAGAGGACAGATTTCCAGCCTTCCCCAGGGCTCAGGGTGTGCAGGTGCACTTAGTCCTGCAGTAGCAAAATCTGTAGCAGCACAAAGATTCCAGGGGAGTTGGAAGAACACAGTTTCAGGATGCTGTATTTTAGTTTACATCCTGTCCTTGCCTACCTGTGCAATGAACCTCCAGCCCAAAGATGAAAAGAAAAGCGTTTCACAGAGATGGAAGTAATAATCCTACATGGAAATTTTTTCCCAAACATGAAAACAACTTCATGAAGCATTCGGCTGCTTCCAGGACCTCTGCAGGGTACATGGGTAGGACACAAAGAAATGCTCAGTGTAACCACCAACCATCACCTCACGATGACAAACAGAGACACCAAAAGAAATTTTTTACACAATCTTCTTTCCCATGTTAAGCGAAATAATTATTTCCACTTTCAGACACATTTTTTCTGCCCATCAAGCTGCAGGACTCCTGGCTCTGCCACAATCATCTCCTACAACTCAGCCAAACCCTTCCAGCCCAGATGTGCAAAGGCTTCCACGTTTCCAAAGGTATGGAAAGAACAGGGGGAACCAGGCTCCAAGAACACTTTGGTGCCTCGGAACACGAGCAGAAGCTGAGGACAGGAGTGCAACCCAACCCATCCCTGCCCCCAGGTGTCTTTAGGGACAGGGACACAATCCATAGGGACAGGGACACGAAATACAAGGATGAGGCTCGTAGCAGCTTTTCTTCCCCAAGCTGAAGGAATTGCACACCAATAGTGCAGTAGTGCTGGGTGTGAAGTCCCCTCCAATTCACAGAATCACAGCCCCCAGAAGCAGGTGTGGAGGAAAAAGAGGGAGCAGACCTGCCAGAGGTGATTCAGAGCATCCAGGACACAAGTTCACACCCTCTTCCCTCAGGGGCCAAGATCAGGTAAAAAACACCAAAAGACTGCTCTGTTCCCCCAGGAGGGATGCTGCAGGAGGATGCTGATCACCTCCAGCCACCCCGAGACACAGATGTTGTGGAGGGTGGATCTACCAAAACCAAGTCCTCAGTTTACCCCTTCCTGTTGCTTTTCCAGCCCATGCCCCCCAGGAAAGCTCTTGCAGAGCAGCAGCTGCCTGCAGCTCAGTGACAGGAGGCAGATCAGGACTGCCAAGCCCTGCCACTCAGCACAGCTTTCCATACACTGAGCTTCTGAGATTTTGGGGATGTGCATGGTGACAGGAGCAGCAGCCAGGCCCTCAGAGGGGTGGATGTGTCTCCTGGGACTCCATCACCTCCACTGCTGTTTGCCCCAGGAAGCCTGGAGGGGACAGGGCTCCTTCAACACCACAGCAAGGCAGCAGAAGCAAACAGCCAGATTTTAGGCAGAAAGGAGCCAGGAGAGCCCCAGGAGTTAAAACCAAGAGTCACTATCTCCAGATATTATCTGTCTCGTGGTGTCATCACAGCAGCAAACGGTTTTGCATTTTTGCTGGCGAGAGGAGAGAGTCCTGGAGGAGCCAAGCAGAAGGAAAAAGTATTTCAGCAAGTGGAAGCCCGTGGTGGATGGCTCTGGGTGAGCTTCCCAGGGCTGCCAGAGACACCCAGGTGTGTGCAGAGAGATGCTGAACCCATCACACTGCCAGGGCTGGGGCTGCTGCTTTGGGAGCCCCTGGAAACTGCACTGGCTGGAAGGGCATCCTGCAAAGCAGGAGCTGGGTGCAGCAGCAGCAAGAGCCCAATTCCCATTTAAATAAAATGCCAAAAGGCAGTCAGCGAAAGTGACATTTATGGTGTTACTACAAATGCATTCAGTGGGAAGCTGAGTAGCAGGAGCAGGTTGGGGGGAAAAAAAACAAGCTGTAGTGAAAACTGCCATCTGTATATTGTGCCCCATTTTTAATATTCTGTATTCTCATAAAAAGTGTTGTTTCTGTCACTATTCAATCTCCCAAACTCACACGGAACACTGTTAAAAGTCAGCAGTGTGTGAAATGGTATTTTAAAATAAATGAAACCCGCTCGCAAAGCTGCGGAGGAATATTGCAATGCCAGGGTGCTGACAGACAGGCATTGAAAAGTAACAACCCTTATCATCTTAAAGCAAAGCGGATTAAATAAAAACCCACAGCTAGTGGTGCATTACCAAGTCTGATATTGACACAGCTGCCGTGGTGGTTATTTTTCATTGTCTCATCAAGACAAAGCATCACGGGATATCAATCTTCCCTCTGTCAGGCCATGCCTGGTGTAAAGTTTTTCGTTTACATTTTCATTATATCCCTTTTATCTCAGCTGCCAGCCAAAATATATATATGTATTTTATATATATATACCCTCTCTCACACATATATATGTGTGTGTGTATCTATAAGTGCTCAGGGATGTGCTTTGGGGGACGCTGAGACTCCCTGACCTTCGGTGCATCAGCAAACCAGAGCCTTGGCCAGGAGGATCCCCCAGGACAAAGCCAGCCCTTACCTGTCCAGGTGAGAGGTGGCAGATGGGTGGGCTGCAAGGACCACTCTGGGTGCCCTCCAGCTGGGGATGGGCTTTGTGCTGAGCTACTGAAAGTCTGCTCACCCACAAGCTCTAAATCCAATTAACTCAGCTGTCAATGCTTCCTGAGCATCCCTCCTGTAACCAAACCTCGCTGGACAGGCTGGGGCTGGGCTGCTCCTCAGCTCAGGCTGGGGCACAGGGAGGAAGAAAACAAAGCAGAAATCAGAGTTCCCCTGGGAGGGCAGTGCCTGTCTCATCAATACCAGTAGCTGTTACACTTCCTCCTTCGTAGCTCCTGCAGATTGATCTCTGCATCTGATCATTCCACACCTTGTGTTCCTGACACCTCTTTAACTCCCCCAGCTCGCAGTGTGCTCAAAGACTGCTCCTGGTTTTTGGGAGGCTTGCACCAAGTGTTACCAGGGCAGAAAGCTCTTCCTGAGGATGCAGAGAGCATCCCCGTGGTCCCTTACAACCCCCCCCCTGGGCTGAGCCTCCCAGCACCAACTCTGCAGCTCCAGGGCATGGGGCAGAACCAGCTGTTTGCAGCTGGCCACAGCTGGGACTGCAGCAGAACAACAAGGGCTCCTTCCCTTATCCTCCAGGGAAACCTCAGCTTCCAAACCTGTTGAGGGCACCTGCTATGGCTGCTCTTGTGTGCCTGTCATTTCATGATCTGCATCCTCCTCCCTCCCAGCATTTCTCCTTCCTATGATGCTCCAGCAGAGGCAGCTGGGAGCTGCCTGTGACAGCACGGCCAGGCCTTCCAGAGCAGGAACTCTGGGAATCGTAGTTCCCGGTGGGAAAACGGCGCTAAAGCAGCTCCAGAGGTGCCCAGTCAGAGGCAGGGAAAAGGCAATAAAACCAGTAAAGAGCCCTTGGGAATGGGACCACCAAGGAGCAAGCATCTGAGCAGTGGGACCCAACCTCCCTGCACCACTGGCACTGCTCCCTCTGATGGGCTGGCTGGAGGCTGGAGGGGCAGAATCCCCTCTCCTCCTTCCTTCCCCCAGCTCCCAGGATAGGGATCTGCCCAGATCCACGCAGCACTGCTCACCCACAGGTTTACACCAGGCCGTGTGTGCTCTGTTTGTTCTCCCCCACGCTGAGGAGCAGCAGCACAACGTTGCTGCCACCTTTTCCTAAGCCAGGACAGCTCACCAGGACCTTTTCCCTTCCAGGGTGCCCGTTGGCTTCACTGGCATCTATCCCAAGGCCCAGCAAACCTTCCCCAAGGCAGAGCAGGTGCTCCCTAAAACCAAGGAACCTCAGCATGAAAACCACACCACCACGTAAAGCAACCCATCCTCCCACCTTCTTCTCCCCTGCCTCAGTTTCCCCACAGCTGGAGGCAACGTCCTTGGGTGCTCCACAGTCCCTGTCCTGCTGCACCATCCCTCCCTCCTCAATCCCTCCCCATGCCAGAAACTTCTGTCCCACTGAGGGGGATGGGATGTGAATCCTTTATCCTGCTGCTAGGGATGTTCCCTCTCCATCCCCCAAACATTTCCCCTTCCTCCAACACCATCCCCACCTTCCCGAGGGGGTTCCATTTAAACAGGAAGGCAGAGGACTGGGAAGCTCTGGCAGTTCAGCAGCCCCAACCCTCCCTTCATCCCTCCAGGGTTGAAACATCCACATTTCCTTCCAAACAGCCCCAATTTGCCCTGGCAAGGGGCTGCAGCCCCAGCCTGCTGGCAGCAGCACCTTCCCAGCACAGCAAAGGGTTACACAGCTCCTCCAGCAGCCTTCCCTCTCTCCCTGCAAGCAGCAGCAATTGCCAGGCTGCATCCTTAATAGCAGCAGTAATCAAAAGTTATGATGCATTTTTCAGTAATCACAAGAAATGATCCCCACTTAGCGTTAAGTAAAGCAAATTTGCCACTGGAAGGGTGGAAAAAAAAAAAAAAAAAGAAAGAAGAAAAAAAAAAAAGAAGAAAAAGAAGAAGTCAAAAGCATTTCAATTTTCATTTGAAACGAATGAGTCAGAGTCAATTTGGTAAAGCAGTTAACAGCAGCTGTGCTCCCCTTCCCAGCCCCTTAACAGGTACAATTTGCTTTTAACAAACAACCTCACAGAGGTCTCTGGCACTGTGTTAACACAGTGGCATTCAGCCCCTCTTGCTGTTGTGTATTTAAATTGGGTAATAGAATCAGGTGGAGGAGATCCACCATGAATCTTAAGAAGTGCAATTTGACAGCATCTGTATATAAAAAAAAAAAAAAAAAAAAAAAAAAAAAAAAAAAGGGGGGGGGTGGAGCCTTTTAAAAAAAAATAATAAATGAGTTTGAGAGCAGGTTTTGCTGGGTTATTTGAAAGCAGTGTATCAAAAACAACACAAGTCCTACAAAGCCCCAACGTGGTGGCAAGACCCTCAGAGGGCTTGGAGCCATGAGCAGGGCCCTCCACAAGGAGCTCTGCAAAAAAAAGCCAGGACATTTGACAGCCAAAGCACCCTCAGCCTGGGTGCACTCAGGACACTTCACCCCGCACCAAGCATGACAGTGGAAGGCTATAAATCAGAAGCAAAACCCCAAAAAAAACCCACAAGAACAACTCGTGCTAAGTTTGCCCCGATGCCTCGAGGCATCCCCCACCACCCCACAGCCTCAGCAGCTGCTTGGAGAGAGAGCAAGCTCTGAGCTGGGAGAAAAAAAGCAAAGCTCTGTGCTGAGCCCCCAGCCACCCCTTCTCATCCCTCCTGTCCTTCCCTCACCCCAAAGCCAGGCCCTCAGCAATGCCCTCAGCTCCCCAGGCTTCGGGCTCAAGGAGTCATCATCTCCTCTCCTTCATTTGTTCCTTGAGGAAATCTCATTTCATTACCTTCCAGGCTCCTCAGCTTTGTGGGGAATTACAGGAGGTCAATGAAAAATTCATGTTCTCAGTCAGTAATTGGCGTTTTTGTTTCCTTTTTTTTTTTTTTCTTTTTTTTTTTTTTTAGAGGAAGGAAAGCAAAGGAAAGGATGTGAGTGGGGCAGACAGGGGGGTGAGTGGGTACCTCCTGCCTGTTATTAAGATAAAGTCTCTCATATTGCTCCTGTCTGGTGTGCTCGGATGCTCACTCCAAGTGAGCCCTGTAATCCTGCATATTGAAATGTGAAAGCATTCCTGGTCCTTTTATTAGAGGGACAAGTAATGAAAGCAGACTGGACACATGCAATTATTACAGTGTAATCCTCTGGAAATGAAGTCAATCCAATCACCCAGCATTCTGCTTTCCTCTCATTTTTTAGACTTCAAGTAAGTGCTTTCCAAATTCCAGCTGAAGTTCCTGTTACAATCAATGGCACCAGGGCTCTCAGCATAGGATTTAATTAATAGGATGCTGGAAGTGCTCCCCCATTGATCCCAGGCTGCTCTGAAGCTCCAGCACCAACCACCAGCAGGGAAGGCAAAGGCAGAGCAGGGGGCTAAGTCAGCTAAAAGGAGAAGCAGAACTCTTTTTTTAAGGATGCCCAAGAGGAAACCCCCATCCTTTGGGCTCGGCAAGGACCCAAAGGGGGTGGCTCCATTGAGGAGCATGGGACCAGCCTGTCACCCACCCAGCCCCTGACAAGAAGCTCTGCTCAGCCCCCTTCAAGGTCCTGCTGTCCCTCTGCCAGCAGGCAGGGAGCTGTCAGCAGGGAAATGGATTGCTGGGCACAGCCCGACCAAGGCTCCCCATGATGAGCTCCATTAAGGTGGAGCATCCCATTCCCTCGGGAGGCCCCACACACCGTGACAAATAGGGACGGGCTCCTCCGTGCTGCTGAGCAGAGACAGAAACCTCCCTGCCGTGGGAGGGGGGTAGGGGGGTGCCCTGGGGAGAGGGTGGAAGGTGGAGTCCCCCAGGAGCTGCCAGTCAGAGGTGGTGATCCCAGACATTCAGGGATTTCTCACTCTGAGGATGGAAAGGGCTCCTGGGTTCCTGCCCTTCCAACACGGTTGGTCCCAGTCCCACTGGAGGGATGGCTCCAGGGACCCCTCCCTGCTGCCATAAAACGTCCTTGGGGGTTCTGTGCATCCCCATCAACTGCCACCTGGGTTTCTCCTGAGATTGGAGAGGGTCCTGTTCCTCTGGACTTGCCCTGTCCCACAACAGGACAAGGGGTGATGGGTACAAGCTGGAGCGCAGGAGGTTGCAAAATAAATATAAAAAAACCCTTTTTTTTTCCAGGCTGCCCAGGGAGGTTGTGGAGGAGGATGCCCAGGGATGTGTCCCTGGCAGGAGATACCCACTCACCCCCCTGTCTGCCCCACTCACATCCTTTCCTTTGCTTTCCTTCCTCTAAAAAATCCCACCTGGATGTGTTCTGTGTGACTGCTGGAGGGTTTGGACTCCATGGCCTTTCGAGGTCACTTCCAACCCCTGACTGTGATTCTGTGACTTGTTATCTGCTCCAGAACGGCTCCCACCCCCCCAGCTCCCCCATGAAGAGCAGCCAGGCCCTGAGGCACAGCACAGGAGGTGAGAGGGGCATTTCCCTGGGACACAGGGTCTGCCCTTGAGCTTCTCCAGCTCCACCCCAAGCCCCAGGTCCTGCTGCCAGCACTCCAAGCTCCACAGCTCTCTGCAGAGCAGGACCAGCATCACCCTATTTTTCTTTCCTCAACACTTTTCTCCTCCTACCCATCCCCCTCCGGATGCCCTTTGCCTGTGACCTCAAGGACCTGAACACCTCACTGGGAAGCTGAGGATTTTCACACCTCACCGAAGCTGTGAAGTTTTTCATGACAAAGTGAAACCCTACCTGTCCCTGACCACCACTTGGAGAAACCAGACAGGTCCCACTGCCTAGGGGCTGATTTACACCCCATGAGGCTTTTCAGACCTGATTCCCCTCCCCACACCTTGCCCTGCAGAGCTTCTGCTCCCCCTGCTCTGCCTCTGCTGGAGAGAAAAACCAGAGAGCTCCTGCTCCAGCTTGGCCAGCAAGGGGCAGCCCAGGGACATCCTCTGGGGGGAGGCACATGGGCAGGGGAAAGGAGGGAAAAAAAGGGGGAAAGGAGGGAAAAAAAGGGGGAAAGGAGGGAAAAAAAGGGGGAAAGGAGGGAAAAAAAGGGGGAAAGGAGGGAAAAAAAGGGGGAAGGAGGGAAAAAAAGAGGGAAGGAGGGAAGGAGGGAAGGAGGGAAGGAGGGAAGGAGGGAAGGAGGGAAGGAGGGAAGGAGGGAAGGAGGGAAGGAGGGAAGGAGGGAAGGAGGGAAGGAGGGAAGGAGGGAAGGAGGGAAGGAGGGAAGGAGGGAAGGAGGGAAGGAGGGAAGGAGGGAAGGAGGGAAGGAGGGAAGGAGGGAAGGAGGGAAGGAGGGAAGGAGGGAAGGAGGGAAGGAGGAAAGGAGGAAAGGAGGAAAGGAGGAAAGGAGGAAAGGAGGAAAGGAGGAAAGGAGGAAAGGAGGAAAGGAGGAAAGGAGGAAAAGAGGAAAAGAGGAAAAGAGGAAAAGAGGAAAAGAGGAAAAGAGGAAAAGAGGAAAAGAAGAAGCTCTGCAGCACAGCACCACATCCATGAGGCTCCCAGCAAAAAAAGAGCAGATGGGGATGGGTCTCTTTAGGTTAAAAAGTCACTAAATGGTGCAAATATTTTTCTAGGGATGGGCTCAAAGGATATTTCAGAAATCTGGAACCCACAAAGGAGATGTTTTTGCAAGGCAAAACGATCAGGAGCTAAGGAAATTCATCCCTGTTTCACGGGATCACTGTTCAGCTCTTCTGAAGGCAGGTGTGAAAACCTCAGCCAAGAGGCTGCTGGCTTTGGGTGCCTTTCCCAGAGGCATGGAGTGCTGCCATGCTTTTTGTGATCATTTGTTCCCTGTCCCTCTGCTCTGCTTTCCTTTAGCCCCCACGGGCCAATTTCAAAGGCACGTGAAGGGGTGAAGAGTTCAAAGGATGCTCAAGCTGCATTCTCACTAAGTCACTCCCAGACTTCAGTGATTTTCACATTCTTGGGCTTTTTTTTGTTTGAGATGAGTGAAAGCAACCCTTGGAGACTGCACCCAGCAGCAGTGACCCTGCTGTGCTAACCAGAGGTGCTTCACCACCTCTCCTGGCAGGAAATATCCTCCCATTCCACCTTCCCCCAGAGGCACCAGGCAAGGGCAGGCAGCACTGCCACACTGCAATTGCTCTGGAACAGCCAGGGAGCTGCTCTCTATCAAGGGAAATGTGTTGGGAAGGAAGCCCAGGGGCCTGTGAATCGGGCCAGTGCCAGTCCTTGGTGGCCAAGGTGCCTGCAAAGCAAGCACAGCTCTCCAGTCCAGTCCTGAAAGGCCAGAGAGGACAACTCATGGATTTCCATCCCTGCCAGGGTTCTGCTGACTCCTTTAGCAAAGGAACAGCCAAGCAGAGAGACAGGCAGGGGCAGGACCCTCATTCCCAGGGAGCTGATGCTGAGGAATCAGCCAGCTCTGCTCTCACTGCTCAACAGGAGGCGAACATCTTCCCCCCCTTAGCCTCGGGCTCTGGCTCCAAGTTTCCCTCCTCTTCCATTCCTGGAGGGCCCTCAGCCCCAGCCACGTCCTACAGATCCCTGCTGGCTTGTTACACGTTTCTGCTGTGTTCCTCAGACAGAGGACTTTGCTACCAGGGAGGGGAGAGAAGCTGCCATCTGGGACTGCATGTGCTTTCCAGCCAGATGGCTGCCTGTTCTGCTTGTGGTTTATTTCTAGCAATGGTTCATACAGCAACAGGGCTGGTGTGAAAATGGGATGTGACAAGATGTGTATTGCTTACACCTTCTGTAAAGTTCAGATAAAACCAAGATGTACTGAATGTAAAAATCAGTATAATTAGGTAATTAAGAGAAGCTAAAGCCCCTGGTTTAATCCTGCATTGTGCTCAAGTATATCACAGGTTGAGCCTGTGTGCATGGCACTGAACACACGTATGTGTGATTCCAGTCATGTGCACACACAATGCAAAGTGAATGGAAAATAATTGTGTACATTTAGGCATTAAAATAAACATAGTTACCTGTTCCAGGGGGTGTTTTAGACAGAATCTGACAACCCCACGCTGTATCATCCTTCAGGCTGAGGCTCTTCAGGGCAGGAAATCCCCTCTGTTGTGTTCTAGAGGGACACAGCACCAGCTCCTCATGCTGCCCATGTTTCTTGGGCACCCTGTAATGCAGAACAAGAGCATTTAAAAAGGGCAGCAGTCAGAGCAGCAGCATCACACCCATACAAGCTCTTACTTCATCAGCTCTGCTTGGGTGAGGGTCATCACTGAGGTTTCTGCAGAGCCAAGAACCCAGCCCTGCCCCTGGGCAGCAGAGGGAAGCACATCCACAGGGTCTGGCACACGACAGCACTCCCAGAAGGGGTGAAACCTCCCTATAAAACCCATTTCCAAGTTCCTCTGCAGCTCAGGTTGGAACAGAGTGTTCCACCTGAATGTGTGAGAGGCCACTGGTCACCACTTTGGAGCTGGCTGGCTTCACACTCTGCAGACCAAGAACGAGCATCTCCCACACACAGGTCTTCATGCAGAGCCAAAAAGAAGGAAAAAGATGGCAAGTACTGAAGACAAAAATACCTGTTTCCTCTGGCTGCCCAGTGCAGATGCAGGAAGCTTCTGAAGAGGCTGCTGTTAGCCTCAGGCATGTCTGAAGCCTCTCCTTCCACCCTGTCCTGCTTCTTCAGTCTTTGCTCTTCAGAGCAATGAGGTCCATCTCATTCTGCCCCATCTGAGACAAACGTGGGACTGGAGAGGAGCACAAGAGGGAAAGGCATGACTTGACCCACACCCCAACACCCAGCCCACCCCTAAGGGGCTGAGAGAAGCAGAGGTGTCCTCTGAAACAGCCCCGTGGCCCTGTTCCTGCAATGCAGGGGCTGTGAGAATGGATCAGTGCAGTGGGAAGAGCCCCGAGTGCAGCCCAGTGCTGGGCTTATCAGCAACAACCTCCCTGGCCCTGGGCGAGGGACAAAGTGTGCAACTGTCCTGTGGCCCAGGAACACGGGACACCCGTGCACACGAGGCCCAGGATCCTATGCAGGGACACAAACCCACACTGAAGATAAGACTGGGGATGCAGAAGAGGAAAAACTCATCTCAAACTAGAGACAAGCCCCATGCTCCAACCAGCTTCTCCAAGCCAGGCAGGGATCCAAGCCTGGTCAGTTTCTCACCCGGTGGCAGGTGAGAAACTGCCACCTCGAAAACCCCCATGGTTCTGACTCAGAAAAGGATTTGTTTGTTTGTTTGTTTGTTTGTTTTGCACTTCCAGCCCCAAAACTGAATGCCAAGGACATTAGACAGGAAGCAGAGCACGGGCAGGGAGCTTTGGCAGTGCCCAGCTCTGTCTTTTTGTCACTTTGCCACCCTCAGTGTGTCACTCAAGAACAGAAACCTTCAGCCCAGTTCCCACCAGGTGTAGATGTGCCCGGTGCCCTCACCCTGGTGCCCAGCCAGGCGCTTTCTGTGCTGCTCCTGGTTCGTTTGTTGAGGCTGAATCAGGATGCCCAGGGGCAGGTGGGACCCCAGCAGGTCCCGGAGAGGGGTGGCAGAGGAGAAAGCATCTCCTGGGGTGGGTGGGCACACACGGACCCGATTCAGGAGGAATAAATTCCGGGAGGAATGTCAATAAATCTCCCAACCCAGCCACCGGGGCGGGAGTTTCTTTTCCCCCCTCTCGGCAACAGGGAAATTCTGCTCTTTCCATAGGGGGTGGGATGTGGCGCAGGGCTGCATTGAAATGTAAATTCACTCAAATTATTAAGCACAAGAGAGCAGCTCCTGCCAGCCCTTTGTTCCGCAGTCAGAATGTGTAATCTAGAAGAATAAATATAGTCAGATATCAGCTAAACAAAGAGACCCGGGGCCATGCATATTCAGCGACCCTCTCCCCCAGGACGTCCCTTCCCCCTTTATCAGGGAGGCTCTTTCTGCAGTCAACAATTGTAGATCAAAATGCCCTCATTAACCGGGCTGAGATGAAAACCTCTCACTCCTTCAGACCGAGGGTGGGGCCCTTTATTCCTCTCCAGGAGCAGAGATCTTCCCCCCCTGCCCCACAGGTTTCTCCTCTGCTGCTTTTCCATCCCGGGAGGAGAGGGCAGGGGGGCCTCTGGCTCCCATCAGACACGGGGGGGACCTGAAGGACCAATTCCCAGGATCCAGCAGGGCTCCAAGGACTGCCCTGTGTTTGCTGTCATTCCCACAAGGAATGGGAGGAAGGAGAGGGAAGGAGAGGGAAGGAGAGGGAAGGAGAGGGAAGGAGAGGGAAGGAGAGGGAAGGAGAGGGAAGGAGAGGGAAGGAGAGGGAAGGAGAGGGAAGGAGAGGGAAGGAGAGGGAAGGAGAGGGAAGGAGAGGGAAGGAGAGGGAAGGAGAGGGAAGGAGAGGGAAGGAGAGGGAAGGAGAGGGAAGGAGAGGGAAGGAGAGGGAAGGAGAGGGAAGGAGAGGGAAGGAGAGGGAAGGAGAGGGAAGGAGAGGGAAGGAGAGGGAAGGAGAGGGAAGGAGAGGGAAGGAGAGGGAAGGAGAGGGAAGGAGAGGGAAGGAGAACACCTCAGGGGAGAGCACAGGGACTGCAGGTCTCTGGAAGCTGCCTGGAAGAGGGCAAAAGCCCCCAAAGATCCCCTCTGGTGCTCCTCAGAAAGGAAGATCACCACGGCTGAGCCCAGGACCAGCCAGAGCAACCATGTGGGCTCCAGGTCCATCCATCAGGGGATGACTGAGGACAGGACAGGGGGTGATCACACAGGTAGGAATCCTGGGATTCAGGCTCAGCTTCTCCAGCAGTGGGGAGCAGGGCATCAGGCAGGCAGCCAAGGATCACAACTGCCCCGAGCCACAAGGAGAGGTGGTTGGAAGAAAAAAAAAAAAACAACCAAAAAATATATACTAAAAGCCCCATGAGGTGAGGAGGAAAGGGTGCTCTTCCCACTGGTGGCTGGGGTTATTACCCAAACAGTTTCTCTGTCTCAGTGCTGTCAGTCTCACACCTGTCACTAACACTAAAACCTGCTGCAAGATTTAAAGATGAAGTGAAGAAGGAGGAAAAAAAAAAAAAAAAAATCAATTTGGCTGTTTTTGAGTTATATGAACATAATAAACCTGAGTGTCCTGCTTTTGGATGCAGTTTGCACTTCCAATAACTCAGCAACATATTCATTAAACAAAGAGAGGTAAAAGCAGCAAGCCATTAAAAATAAAGCACCAGGAGAGGGAAGGGCATACAGGCTGTAAATATCTTGGACTCTTTTTCAACCTCCATTTTCTTATCCCTGCTCATTCACTAATTGACCTCTGGATCCTGCTTCTCAAAGTTGTTTCCATCACTGCATTTTGTCCTTCAACCACAGCTTGTGACAAAGGATCTCGGGCACTCTCTAATGCAGAACAGGATCACTCCTTAGCCCTCCAAAGCAGAAGAAAGGGTCCACATCTCACTGACCACCCTAAACTCCCCTGGGGCTGCAAAAACCCCACGATCAAAGATCAGATGTTACAGGGAAAGAAAAAACAAAAGAAACCCCACAACCTAACCACACACACACAGAAACCACCCCTCCAGTTACACACTGTGCTCAAACCCTCTCCCCTGCAGTGAGAGATCCCAAACTTTGGGTATTTCAGCTTCAGTGCACAAAGCCTACCCAGAGCTACAGAGACTGCTCTTCCTCACCCAGATGGAAGCATCCTGGCCACAGGACACTTCTCCCTGTCCTGACCCAGCCAGGATTTGTCTCCAGGTGGCAGGACCAGAGCCTCACACACTGACTGCACTGAGGACCAGTTTGGAAAGAGGGGTCTCCATTCCAGGAGAGCCCCTGGATTTCAGGACAACTCTAGAAAACCTCCCAAGCCCATCCCATGTAGACCCCACAAAGGGTCCCAACTCACCCCCTTCCCCATGTAGCTGTCAGGAGCTCTGCCCCAGCATCTGAAACCTGCTATATCTCGCCCACTTTGAAGGGCTGTCCCTGGCACCAGGTGTTTCTACTCCCAAATTAAATACTCATTCCCATCAGAGGCTAATCACAGAGATGCAGAACACCTGGCTGGCTCAGCACCCTGCAAAATCCTCCCCAACAGCTGAGCCTGATCTCCTGCTGACAGGGAGAGGAGGCTCAGCTCCATCCTGCAGCACCTGATTCCTCTTTGGAGCTCATCATCCTCCTCATGCTCTCCTTTCTGCACAGGTTCCAGAAGCATCTCGGGGCATGGCCTAAGATGACAACAAAAGGGGAGATGAGACTTCCCTCAGAGCACCCCTGGGTGGGGGGAACGTTGCTGAAGGAGGCAGCCTCAGGTCTGCTGAGGGCATCAGGGTTTGTCTGCCCCAGAACAGAAGTGATGAGACTCCTCTCTCCCGTGCCTGCAGGCTCTCCAAATGCCATCTTTCCTTCTTTCCACGGGATTTAAAAGAGCAGCCTTCTCATGTTCTTAATCCCTTCCAAAGCTCACAGCATATGGCAGTTTTGAAGGAAATTAGGTTAAGACCATAAAGGCTCTTAGAGGAGTTTTGCCAAGTACTGCAAAGCACTTCTCTGGGAGAGGCTGGGGCAGCCCGGGCCATGGTACAGACCTTGCTGAGCCCTGGGGAGCAGCCAGCAGGACCAGAGCCCCATCATGTGCCCTTTGCACAGTTATCTATCTGCTGGTGTCCTGTCCCTGCTAATGCTGAGCAGCAAAACGAAGCTCAGATGAGTTCCTCTCCCTGTCTGTGAGGAGGCAAACACATGTTCCAGGCAGGAGGTGGGATGGTGCATCCCGGGAGGTCCCCATCTCCCCACACAGACCAGGGCTGATGGGGAACCCTTCATCCAGCCTCTTGCTTCAGGCTCAGCACAGGACATGGGGCAGTTCAGCTCAGCCCAGCCTGGGGAGGAGGAAAATTTAAAAGCAGAGATGGGCAAGGCCATTGCTGGAAGAGTCAAGGAGGTACTGCCAGCAGCCACCAGCCACCAGCATGCAGGGAGGGACAGGGAGGGAACCATGCAGCAGGCAGGGAGGGACACTCATCCTTTCTCAGGGTTAAACACAGAATTTCAGCAGACACTTCTGACTACTGGGATGCTGGAGAGAAGTCCCCTTCACACAGCCTTTGACTTGCCCCAGCCAGCACCCAGGGAACCTGGTTTTTAACAACAAAGCAGTTAAAGAGCACTGCCACCTTCCCCCCTAGGAACCACAGCGTTTCTCTGAGGTTCAGCTGGGTATAAATCAGAACAGAGGAGCAGAAGTGGTCTCAGCTAGTGACATTTTGCCACCTAAACAAAGCCACGTTTGATCAGGAATCTCCTTACCACCTACTCCTTCACTAGTGCTAGGGATGTTTTCAGAACAGCACAGCACCAGGGCTCTTTCACACAAGATTTCCTATGTTGTGTTTTCCAGGACAGCCCAAAAGTTAATCAAATGCTACTTATCCCCAGCAGCCCTCTGATCCATCCACAGCCATGTGAACTCACCCACAGAGCTGACAAAACCATTAGAGAGGAACAAACCCACTGAAGGCCTCTCAGTTTGGCTCCTGGGTGAATATTAATTTCTATTGTCATGCGGTTGACTTGTAAATCAACTGGATCATTAACTCAGACCTTTTGTGCACCAACATTACCGGGGTGTTCCGAGTTATTCAGACACCCCGGGGCTTCCTCCACTCCCACTGCTTTGACTGCAGAGTTCTGATCCCAGGGACAGAGGGACACAACTGGAGTCCCCCCAAATAGAGGGGAAGCTCCCTGGGGCAGGGGTGCTGCTGTGTCGGGATGGAGGGAGGGAGGGATGGAGGGATGGAGGGAGGGAGGGAGGGAGGGAGGGAGGGAGGGAGGGAGGGAGGGAGGGAGGGAGGGAGGGAGGGATACCTGGGGGTGCCAGAGCAGCCTCCCCATGCTCATCTGCCCAGCCAAACACTGCTTAGTGCTGGACAGCCTGTTCCCCACCTCTACAGGTCTAAGGAAATGACCCATTTCTGCCCACATCCTAAGGCAAAAGGCTGAAGTTTTAACTCAGGGTTTGTGGCTCTGCTAAGAGGAGGCTGCAGCTGTGTGGGGTGAGCAGATCTGGATCGATTTACAACATCAAAAGTCTCAGATCTTGTCTGTTTCATACCTATTAATAATAAGTATTGACTGTAATAAACCAACTGAGAACACAACACCGGGTCCCAGCCTGCTATGAATACAGGATGAGGGGAGGGATGGGCAGCAGTGTGTTCCCTTCCCAGGCTGCTCCCATGGATGTCCCTGCATCCCTGACCATTTCCTGCAGGAAGGATCCAGTGTCTGTCATCTCTGCTGGAAGCTCTCCTCCCATTTCCCTCTAGAGAGAAGCAATGAAATTAAAAGCCAAGGTGTTTTCAAGCAGTGAGGAATGCTGACATAAGATGCTAATTCACCTGCACAACTTGCAGCAAATTGCGACCTATGGGATTTTATGGAGATCCATAAAAGCAGCTGAACATTTCCAGGCAGCTCTCCCTGCCTGGGATGGATGTGCTGTGCTGCAGCCCTCTTCCCAGCCAGCCCAGGACCACCTGAGCTCAGTGCCTCAGCCTTGGGGTGCAGCCCAGGAGAGGACCCTTCCCCTCTGCAGGAGCACCCGGGTGTGGGGCGGCAGCAGTTCCACCTCCAGTCCAGCCAGAAGGGGCCAGGGAGCCCCAAAAGTGGTTTTCCTGCTGCTCACACTGAGCTTTAACCAGGACTCACAGAGCTCCAGGCAGTAAGGGGGAGGCTGAGATGGCCTCACCTGCAGAGCCCAGGGGCAAACTGTGCCTCCTGCCCCTGCACAGTCAGCTCAGCCCAGCTGGGATGAGGGGCTATGGCACACAGCTTCCCACCCCCACGTGAAAAAAATACCCTGCATCCACCTAAACACTGCCCAGAGCATTCCTCTGGGATCTGCTCCCTTCCTCGGGCATCTCAGCTCCAGGCTGCCCGTGTTACCCAGAGCCAGGTCTGGTTCTGCCCCATCTCAGCCCTCCAGACAGATCACACACACCCAGAGTCCATGTCCTCCCCAGCATCACCCTGGGACTGTCACACTGCAAGGGGAAGGGGAAGGGGAAGGGGAAGGGGAAGGGGAAGGGGAAGGGGAAGGGGAAGGGGAAGGGGAAGGGGAAGGGGAAGGGGAAGGGGAAGGGGAAGGGGAAGGGGAAGGGGAAGGGGAAGGGGAAGGGGAAGGGGAAGGGGAAGGGGAAGGGGAAGGGGAAGGGGAAGGGGAAGGGGAAGGGGAAGGGGAAGGGGAAGGGGAAGGGGAAGGGGAAGGGGAAGGGGAAGGGGAAGGGGAAGGGGAAGGGGAAGGGGAAGGGGAAGGGGAAGGGGAAGGGGAAGGGGAAGGGGAAGGGGAAGGGGATCTCTTTGCAGGATGTGCTGGCAGGTGAGAGGGGCAGGAGTTCCCTGCAGAGAACCAGAGCTCAGTGCCCCACACTCTCCTCCAGCCACATCTGCTCACCCTCCCCTTGCAGCAGCCCGGGGTTCCAGCCTGGCTGGAAGGGCAGGGGGAGCAGAGGTGTTGCAGGGCAGGTTCAGAGCAGGACAGAGCAGGAAAAGGGAGCTCTGGTGGCTCCATTCCCAGTTCAACAGCGACCTCTGCTCTCAGCAGACCGAAACGCATCGCTCCCCATCTGCATCCCAGACCCCAGACCTTCCCTGGTCCCTTCCACCCGTGGGGAATAAGGAGGCATCTTTCACGTGTGGGCAGCCACCGTGACCTTCAAATCCCATCAGGTGGAGCCGAGGGCTTCAGGGCCCCAGAAACTGCTAAAGCATCCTAGGATTTACCTTCTCCTGTTGGGCTGATATTTAACCAGATGCCAGGAGAGACAGGGACACCTGGTTTCTAAATGGATGGTTTGCAGCGTGCCCCAGGAGGGAACACAGATACATGTGCACTCCTGCACACACGAGCCTTGCATGGGAACTCTTACCCAAACCTAAGAAACAAAAAGGGGGCAGCTACAAAACATCCCCAGTGCCCCCCAGGGCTGGGGGAATGACCAGGGGAGGTGGGAGAGCTGCTCCACCACCACACAGACTCAGACCTGCCCAGCCTGCAGAACCATCCCAAAGCCCAAAAGAACCCCCACAGGGGTTTCCCTGGTGCCCTGCCCACATCTCCACCCTTGCAGACCCATCCCAGCCACCCAAACCCTGCAGTGCCCAGGGAGAAAAAGGACTGTCCAAAGAGCCCCAAGCACCTGGAAATCTGTTTTGGGATAACCTGAGGCTGAGAACCTCACAGAGCCCCAGAGATGTTTTAAAGCACCCCAAAATATTAATGATTGTCTCAGTGTCCTGACACTGTCAGATCAAACAGCTTTTAGGACTCCACGGGAAGGCCCCACTCAGCTCCTTTCTCCAGGAACACACAAACTCCATGGTTAAGTCGTCGTGACAATGCTTAGAAAAACAGCAAAGAAAAGGCAAGTCAGTTTAACAATACCCTTTCAGCTATAATAATAATAAAAAACAAGCTAAAATTAACCATTTTGAGCAAGAAGATCTATTAAGGAACTTTAAAACCTGCTGCAGCCAGGGGTGTCCAAAGCTTGGGCAGAAGCTGGCAGAAAAAAAAAAAAAAAAGAGCAGAGGTCTCTGCAGGTCCTGAGGAACACTGTGTGTGTGCTCTCCTCACTCATAATTAAAAGAATATTTATGCACAGCCTTCTATATACGTTTATGTAAGTTACTATCTAAAGATCTTACATAAAGCAAGTCCTTCCAGGTGGTTACATTAGTAAAAAGAAGAATTTTCTGCTTGCATTCCTAGATCCAACGTTTCCAAGAGCAGAGAAACAGCACCAAAACCACAACCAGCACCACCAGGTCCCTCAGTGCTCAGCAATCCCCTCCCAGCCAGAACCTCCCCAGGTGCTTCTGGGCTAAAACCTGGACATCACCAGGTCCCCAGCCACCAGTGACAGTGACCCAGGGGCTGTCCCCTGCAAAGCAGCAGCCTCCGGGGGGGAGCAGCCCCCAGACTCCAACCAAGGGCCCAGAAGCAAAAAGTTTTGTGTCCCTCAGAGCCCCAGAGCCAGGGTAACATGTCCTGCTCTGCTGAACCTCCCCAGCCCTCAGGATCTCTAATGGGAAGAAGCTGAGGAGCATTTAGCATCCATCCCATTTTCAGCACCCAGACTCCATAATTCTTCCCGTTTTGTCACTCTTAATATTTATAAGATCCTCAGCAAGTGATGGATTTTTCCTTCAGACCCCTTGCCATTCACAGTTGCTTATCTCCTGCATGTAGGGGGCAACCAGCAGATTTATAGCAGCCCATAAAAGTTGTTACCAAAAGTAGAGTTTCTTTTTGTGGGGATCATCTCTAATAACTCCCGGGCACGAGAGCAATTACTGACAAAAGTCAGGCTCTGTTAATAGAGTTTATCTCAGTCCATCACATATCCTTTGTCACTGGAAGCATTTTGACAAGCCTGGGGTTAATTAAAACCAAGAAGACAATAAAATACACCTAATCAAACATTACAGGTACAGAAATCAATTAGCAGATTTATGGCACTTTGGAGCCTTCTATAACGTGCAAAATTCAAAGAAACTGTCAGTTCCATCCCCCCAAGACACTGTAATTGAATTTCTAATTGAAACTATTTTTCAATAGGTAACACAATCTACAAAGTTTGATTTGCATTAAAGTGGCATCTGCAGAGGACAGAGATCTAAAAAAAAAAAAAAAAGTGTGTATATATATGTATATAAAGAAATCCCATGCTGCTCCCGTTATTACCAGCAATAATTATTATTATTTGCATATTTAAATTTCTGCAAAAGCCATTTAGAATCAATGGAGTGGCCAATTCTTTACCAAGCCCACTCTAGACAGTACAATTCCTGCAGAAAGAGTTCATTTGGGTCCTAAAAGAGGCAGTGAGGGGGAAATTAAGAAGAAAAGTCAGGGTTATCAGAAATAAAAAATAAGCTGGGCAGAAAAGTGGCTGGGCCTGGCAGGCAGCAGAACCAAGCTCAGCTGCTGGTGTGATACTGGGGCATCCCCAGTGGGCACTGGGACCAACATTGCTCAGGTGGGAAGGAACTTTCAGACCACCCAGGTCCAAACTGGGTCTGGGTCATGACACCAGGAATACCAACCTGGGTCTGGAAAAAACCCCAGCAGAACCCCTGAGCTTGCTGTTAGTGCCAGGAGAGAGAGGGAGGGAGCAGATATGAGCACACAGCCCACTGACATCCAGCACTGCTCAGAATATTTGGTCAATATTTTGTCTGCTTCACTTCTTCCACCACTCATAAGGTACAGCAAGGAGCTCTGTCTGAGTAATTTGCTACAAGATGGGAATGATTAGAAATGAAAAGCCAGAAGAAATGAAGAGGCCAACACAAAGCTTTCCTTTGCTTGCATCTCTTTCAGTGCAGTGAGCCAGATTATTTTAACTGCTGGTATTGCACTCAAATATCTAGAATCTGATATTTTTAAAGAATCACTTATTTTTAAATTTATATTAACTATTCATTTAACATTTAAAATATTCATTTTTAATGCTATACAAGGGAACAAAAAAAGCACAAGGATTGTTTTTATTCAAATACCACTCTGATGCTAGCAAGCTCAAGCTCCACCCAGCTGGGTCCTGCTTCAGGAGAACTTGCAGAGAAATAAAAGTAGAAAATATTGCATATTAAAACAAACAAAAAAGGCAAAACAAAAATAAAACTCGGGTGAAAGAGTGGAAAACAAAGCAAGAGCCAAATGAGGCTTTCTGGTGATCTTTCTGTTTTAAGAAAAGAGAGAGCAAATGGACCAGGCCCTCAGATTCCAAACGTTTCTCCAGGGATAAATAAACCTGAGTGCACATTCCCTGGCACACACCTTTCTGACACCAGGTTACACCTTGTTTGGTTGCTGGGATGCTTCAGCAGCAGCTCAGCTGGAAGAAAAGCTCCTGCAGAGAGGTCCCCAAAGCTCTGCAGCTCATCCAGGAGAGGGGCAGGGATCAGAGCCACCTGTAAGAGATCCACCTGAGAGCAGAGATTCCCTCCCTTGCCAACCTTTCATCTGGCATCATCCACGGGAAATTAAATCCTGGGGCACCTGGGAAATCATCCACGGAGAGGTGATTAATTCTATTAGAGGATCTGGAGGGAACCCTTTATTTCCTTTGTTAAGGAACTGGAGTCCAGATTCAGATTTTAGCAGAGTTTCTGCTGGAGCTGATCCCTGAAGCTGTCACTTTCACTGAGAGCCTTCCTGCTCCGTGGCTGAGCTGGGAGGAACTGCACTTCAGAGTCTGCATTTCCTAATGGGCTGGAAGCCTGAGGGCTTTGATCTCCCCTCTCCCAGTGTTTGGATGAAGAAGTGCCTGGGACTGAACATTTCCTGGTGCTGCAGCATTCACCTCTCATTTCACTGGGGTCCTCTCCTGGCTTTGCAGCTTGCACCATCCATCACTAAAAGCCTTCACCCTCTGCCCTTCACAAAAACTTCATCTGAGATCCCAGTGAAGATGGACCTTGCCATCAGTTTGTGCTGTACAGGTAGCTGGTTTCTGGGTTGCTTGGGTTTTGGGTTTTTTTTTTTTTTTTGTTCTTTTGGTTTTTAATTGTCCTTTTGCATCTTCCATTCCCTTCTACTACAGTAGGGACTGTTCCAGTTGGAAGGGACCATCCCAAGTTCTACTGCCTGACCAACATCTGCCAGCCTGGACCTTCACCAGTAACAGACCTGACCCCACAGCTTGCACATGGCACTGCTGTTAGTCCTGCCAGGAATAACATTTCTTTTCCAAGGAACACCACTGACTCACTGGGCTGTGATTCACTCTAAAAAAAAAAAAAAAAAAAAACTACAACAAAAATCACACAAAAAAAACCCCACCAAAACAAATAAAACAAAAAAAAAAAAAGCCCACAACCAAACAAAAAGAAAATCCCTCTTTGACAACATGCCAAGAGCAACCTGGTCCTTTGAGAAAGCTCCTTCCAATCAGTGTGATAACTAAATATAACCAGTTCCCAAGATAACCAGTTCCCAAGATAACCAGTTCCCAAGATAACCAGTTCCCAAGATAACCAGTTCCCAAGATAACCAGTTCCCAAGATAACCAGTTCCCAAGATAACCAGTTCCCAACTAAATTCAGTCCATGCTGCTTTTCCAGTGCTGTCCTCAGGGATAACACCCAAACCTGCACTCAACAGGCACAGCACCCACCACCCCATCACTCACCCACCCACCCAGCAGTCATCCAGCCAGGAACAAAAAGATTCCCCTCGGGTGATCCATGCTCAAATCACCCAGGCTCAGGGTGCTTTGTCCCCTCCAAGCCATCATCACTTGATCCTTTTCTGCAGTTCAGAAGCCACTCTGAATCCCAGCAGCACAGACCCTTCCACACCCAAAGCACCAAATACCAACCCAGACCAAAATCTGATTTTTTTTTTTTTTAAAAAAAAAAACTTCCAAAGCCATCTGATGGCAGCCCAGGGGTGTCAGCACAGCCAGCACTGCCACATCTCTGCTGGTACAGGGCAGGAGAGCTGAGGCAGAGCTGGCACATGCTCCACAATATGTTCACTGCTGGTTTAGAAGAGGAGATGACACCAGTGCCCCATTCAGAAGGTGTCAGACTGTGCTGGCACATGCTCACCATGTGTTGTTACGTGGTCATTTTCCCCTCAGCCCAAATACCACTGGATAACTTCCTGGCCAGCCACTGCAGAGAGACAGAAAAAAAATCCCAAATTCCTTCCCAATTAAGCCTGTGTACAATGCAGGACAGATTTTTCTTTTCTCTTGCATTACAGCTTTTTGCCTGGTTGCAAGGAGACAGGGGCTCCAGAGAAATGAGCTTAAGAAAACCCCAAAACCCACTGTAACACTGGCTGCAAATTCACCTCTCTCCTCAATGCTGATTCATTTTCCTTCAACAGTTCACATCCTTTGACATCTTTGCAGTCCCCCATGTTCCTGGTGCTGTTTCTCAGCTGTAGATAAGAAAACTTAAAAAAAAAAAAACTTGCTATGCACCAGCAATAATGAGATTCAAAATAAAAGATTTTTTTTCCAATCTTTCTACATAAAAAAAGTCCTGAATCAGGGCCCAGCAGTGCACAAATATTACTCATGTCATTGACACTAAGAAAAGGGGAGCTGTGAATAAAAAATGTTAAAAATGAACACAAGGAGCATTGTTTGCATATCAGAAAAATTAATCTACATAGAGAAGTGTAAGAGCCTGCAATTCAGAAAGCAAAGAATTAGGACAGCCCAGCTGAGAATAATTTTCTAGCCAGTTAATTTAATTGCATAAATCATTCCTTTGTTAGCAATAAAGAGATATAATTAAAATGAGATTGCTTCTCATTTCTATTCTCTGGAAACTAAAGGAATTGATTTTGGGGAAAGCATTCTTCCAAATACCAGATCGGCAAATTACATTTACCTTTTTAGAAAGGCTAAATTATTTTGCACTAATATCATGGAGGGTTTAATTAATTATAGATCTGCCATATGATCTTAAAGAAATAATTTACTTAATGCCCACAGAACAGAAGTTTGTAAGTGCTCACATCCCTCTGCTAGCTGGTGTGCAGGTTTTTCCAAGCAGGGCAGAAGTTGAACAGGTGGCTGGCAGGAGAAATAAGAGGAAATACAGTAAACATTTGGAGATGGGGGATGGTTTGTTAAGAGATACCCAAATACTGCTCCTTCTGTGGTGGTACATACGTGGGTTACTGTTCTTTGAACTCCCCTGAACTGCTTTGCTTCCAACCTTGGGATGATGATTGTTTGCTGCCCACAAATCTTCAAGGCTCGATAAAGAGGTGAATAAGAGAACAACAGTTCAGTTTTCCACATCCACTCAGGACTTCTCTCCACAAGAGAGGAAAACCAGACACCCTTCTTACATTTTTTTTTTAAACCCTTTAAAATCCCATTGACCTTTTTCATGCTGCTTACTCTCCCCATTGTCCTTTCTATCAGGTAGGAAGTGCTACGCTTCCACCTCCCTCCCCGGGAAGCTTCCCCTCCACCAAGGATCCCCAGATCCGAGGCTCTCCAGGCAAACACAAACATCTTGGCACAAATTTACACCAGGCTGCACTGCTGGACTCTCCCAACACCCCTGGGAAGCTCTGCACAGACCTCTGGCACTGAGCTGCATCATTCCCAGGACACATCCCTAGTGCAGGAAACCCCTGTGGCTGCCAGCCCTGCCCTCAGCACATCCTTCCCGGGATCTGCAGGGAAAAGCAGCTTCTCCAGAGCAGCTTGGCCAGGAATTTGTTCCTCCACAGAGCCCCTTGCACACATGTGGCCTCTGCTGGGTAAGTTTTTCCTTTTCTGGGTGGTTTAGCCCAGGGGGAACAGGACAGCTCTGTCCCCAGAACCCAATTCCCCCTGCACCCCCCCTGCATCCTGCCAGCAGAGCCCTGAGCAGAGGGGATGCTGTGCAGGGTGACAAAAAGGAGGCTTTTGTATGCAAGAGTTAAATAGCAGATAGATTAGATCTCATCATTTGAGATTTCCAGGAAAAGTGTTGTGTTGCTATGGAAACCTCAGCATAGCCCAGGTTTTCCCTCCTTTTGTTTATTCATTTTCTCCTTGCCTCTCCCAGTCCCTTCCACTGGGGCTTTACAGCTTGAAAAACAAATTTTTGGGTTGGTTTTTTTTTTCCTAATGTCCACTTTTCTTTGTGAGTACATTTTTTTGGTACACAGCCAGCAACATCACTGCCACCACTTCCTCTTTCACAGTGGGCACTGGATCATTTACTGCCCACTAGGAAATCCAACTCCTGTACCCCTACATTGCTCTCTTTCTGCCTGGGGAAAAGGTAGAAAAACCTTGTGGTAATAAAACTGAGCCTTTGGGGGCTTTTGGGGGGAGAAAGCACATCCACAACCCCCCTTGTCCCAGAGTGTACCTCCAGTGCTGGTGTTCCAGTGCTGGCAAAGCCCTTGTCTCCCTCCAGGCATTCCCAGGGTTTCCTCCCAAATTGCAAGAGCTCTCCCTGCAAACTTCCCATGCCAAAAGTGAGATCAAACCCAAATTAAATCCCCTGCAACTGGACTCTGCTTGCAGTAGGGTCAGCCAGGCAATTCAAGGCAAGGAACACGACAAGGAACAAAGCAAGGTCCTGGAGATTCTTCTGTACCTGATAGCCCTGATAACACCACAGACACAGCTTGAGGGGGCCAGAGTGAGAAACTCAGCACTGCTACAGCCTGGTGAGGAACCTGAGAGAGGCAGTGATATTGGGGATGTCCCAGAAGGGTCAATCCAAGTTCCCTGGCACACTCCCTCCTTTACTTTGCCCACTCTGCAGGGCAAAGCCCACCAGGGACTGCTGTACAACAGACAGGACCCACCCTGGTTCTGGGCTGGTGATGCTACAGAGGCAGAACTGGCACAAGGTGGTAAAGAATGAGAGGAACAAAGAGGTTCTGACCCCCCTGAATCATGGATGCACACAAAATGAAAGCTTGGTCTCTACCTTGCAAGACACAAGTACAGCTTTTAAGAAAGGAGTTCTGTCCCTCTAGAGTCACTCTGCTGTTGTTGAGCAGGGGATGGCGCCCAGAGCCTTCCAGGAGCTGAAGAACCAGGAGTGCACTGCAGCAGTGCTGGTACATCCCTGCCTTTTGTTTGCTTCCACCCACTGAAATCAGGAAATCCTTCCTGCAAACACTTTCAATAAAACATTAGCACTGAAAGACCCCCCATTCACAGGGCCCCTCAAATGTCACAGGTGAAAAACCACTGAAGTGTGAGATGCTGTGGAGCTTCTGTCCCCAGTCAGAAGGTTTCACAAAACACTGTTCCCTTTTTAGCTTTGGAAAATGAGGCACTTTGCAGGCAAAGACAGTGTGGGTAATCAGCTCAGAGTTTCCCTGTCTTTATTCCCAGGCATCTTTAGCCATTTATTTCACTCTGTCTGTACCTGGATGCTCAGCACCAGCTCAGAGGTGGCTTTACAGAAGGTAAAAGGGCAGTTCCATTACTGGAGACTGGATCCCTGGGCACTGGCAGCCTCCAGATACCCTTCATACCTTCCACTCAGAAGACAACAAGGACACAGATGCTTTTTGCAGCTGCTTGGATGGTTAAATTTGACTTCATTTTTGGAGCACAAAACTGCCCAGCAGTCGTTTATACTTTAAAAAAAAAAAATTAACTTCCAGGTTACCTGGTTCTGGCTGGTCCTAGAATCTACGACTGCCAACTGTAAAGTTGTTATTCTGGGGCTGCAGATTCAGCAAGTTTCCTCCAGCTCCCTCAGCAAACTCGTGGCAGAATCAGAAGGTGGATTCCTCACCACTGCCCGTGCCAACAGCCCCACCAAGTGGCCAAGCGTCCCTACAGATCCTCTTCCAGCTCGTCCTAGAATCACAGCAGAAAAGCCTCACCAAGAATTATTGAAAACCCACAAAACTTGCTCCCCTCGCCCAGCTCTACTCACTGTGCCCAGAGCCCCACAGAAAAAGAGCTGCTGAGACAAAGTTCTTACTGGAAAAGTAAAGGTAAAGCAGGGCAGCAATAAAGAGGCTCCTTCCTTCCTTCTTTCACAAGGAATATCACAAGCAGGGGCATCATGCAGCCTCTTCAGTTTCACTCATGCTCACACACTGTGCCATTACTCAGGCTGCCCACCCATTACCCCACCTCACCCATCACTACTTTTTGTACTTGCAAGGATACCAAAGTTTGAATTAAAAAAAAAAAAAAAATTGGGGCAAAGCCCTGTGCTCCCCCTCCCAAACACCTTCATGGGCAGGAGCAACCTTCCTTCTCAGGAAGGGTTCTGTGCAAAGGAAGGAAGTCACACCTAAGCAGGTCAGGCTGTGCTCTCCATTCTGGATTCTTGGATACCCCAGCTTTAAGGAGGCATTTTCATCCCAAAGCTAACACAGAGCATTTAGAGCATCTCCCTGCTGCACACAACTCAGCTGAGCAGCTCCATGGCATCTCCACACACTTCCCACACATATTTTTTTGTTTTGGGGTTTAATGTTGTTTTTTTTTTTTAAATTCTAAGCCTGAAGTGTTCAGCTCTAAGGAAGGAGGTTTGGGGACAGGCTCTGGACAAGCTGGGCAGATAATCCCTCCTCAACTTCAAAAGGTAACCTCGTTCTGAGGGGTAAGCTCCAGTCACACTGAGCACCTGGGTGACCAAAGCCTGATATCTGCAGGGCCCCTAAAGAAAAGCTCCAGCAGGGCCCAGACTCTGCTGAACCAGCATCAGTTACCAGGTTACTCGAGCAGAGGTGTCAAGAAAAGTTTACAGGATATTTATCCAAAGACTGAGGTGATGGTAACCCTCCCACACAGTTAGCATGCTCACATCAGGCCTGCAGCTTGTCCTGCTTCCCAAAGATCAAACTCATTCCACTAACTCTGCCCTGATTACTCCCCTTGATCAGCTCCACGAGCAATGTCCATCTAAAATTCACTTATACATCACTATAAGTGAATATATATATTCTTAAGTATATATATAAATATATACTTAATATATATATATATATGAATATATATGTGAAAAAAAAAATCTGATCTGGATTTAGGCCTTAGCAGAGCACTCTAAGCATTTAGACAGAAATATTCCCTCACTCCCAAAAAAAAAAACCAAACACAACACACCAACCAAAACCTGCACACTACTATCAAGAAAATTTGGGATAACAGTGCCCTCTTGAGGGAACTGGAGCTGTGACTCCTTGGCAAAGCCACCTCCTCCCTTTCCTGCTATTCAGCCCCCCCACTGCCCTGCCATATGGTTCAAGAGCAGTGGAAGTTCCTGAAAAGCAGCAGTAGACTCACACCTAGGAACCAGTTCTTTCCAGGTACAAGAGAGGTTTGGTTGTTTCCTTCCTGTTTCAGGCACAAAATACAGACCCTCTGAAGGCAAGAGTCTATTGGAAAGACATAAAACTGCCTCTGGAAATGAGAAGTTTTGTTTCTTCCTGAATTCCAGCCTGTTGTTTTACCCAACATTTACCTACAAGCCAACATTTTCAAATTGCAACATAAGAAGCCACTTGGGAGAACAGGGAGGGAAGAGACATTAGAGAAATAGGGTTAAATATCCTTATACCTGCTATTTTTTAAATTAACACTTTATTTCTGGAAATAAGAAAGCTGTGGCAAACTGAATGCCATCACAAGTTGAGATACAAAACACTCATCTGTGTAATTTCTTTTTATAGGACTAAACACCCAAACAGAAGCTTCCTGTGAAACACTGATGGGGGTTCACTACCCCAGAGAGCAGAAAGAGTGAGTCCAAGTAGCTACAGGTCCTGTACTGTTGACTGAAGGGAGAGTCCTGGGTGTTTACAGTCACCAAGATTCATGATGAGAGTAAACTGGCATTTCCATGGATGCTACTGCTCCATCAGGATTTAATCCTCACAGAATCATGGCAGTAGAACAGTCCAAAGCTTGCAGAGCAGTTTCTGCAAAAAGCAGGGTTGTCTAAATGCCATACAGTTTGGCCAAACTTGCATTATTACCACTAAAATTGGGTACTGAACAATCCAAACAGGCTGAGCCAAGGGCTTCCTTACCACACTGCTGGCCTCAAACCATCAGGATCTGACTAGAAAGGTAAATGAGTGACTCCTGGTTTCTGAAACAGCTGGATTTTGCCTGGAATAATCATCCATCCCATGCAAAGGGCAAGCTCCTGAACTTAGGGGGCTACACATAATGAAAATGGAATACAAGTGAGGACAGGTCTAAGAACTACTCCCAGAAGTCTGTACTCTAAGCAGTCCCTTCTTCAGCTCAGCAATTTTGTCCTCTCTTGAGGCTGCATAACTCTTTGCTGTCTTAATGAGAGAGTCATGGTGTTTCTCCAGTGCAGCCTTCAGATTCAGGTAGATTTCCTACAGAGGAGATAAAAGGGGGAAAAAGCACCATCAGCAAATTTCACGTTTGTGCTTTAAAAGGATGTCAAGTGATTTGAAAAGGTACCTTGTCCTGAGTTTAAGTAGCAGCAGTCAAAGAACACAAGAAAGTTACAAAACAGCACAAGAACAAGAGCAGCCACAAACAAAATCCAAATATTATGATTCTGGAGTTACTCTGGACCAAACACCAGCACCAGCCCAGTGCTCACACTGGCACTGCCCTGGCCTAACTTGTGGCACCACGTGGAGCAACAAGCAGGAAGTGCTCTCCCTCCCACCATTCACCTCCTTGTTTTTGTGGCAAATAAGTGTTCCTTTATCTACAAAGCCCAAGTTAAAAACCAGTTTTGAGAACACCAAGCAAGGGTGTTCCTTTAGGAAAAGCCTCACCTTAGCTTTCATTTCTTCTTTCTCAGCATTCTCATGCAGCTGCTGAATTTTGAACCTTGTCTGTTGGATTTCCTTGTGGATGGCTGTGACTTTATCATACACAGCACCCCTCTTCTCCTGAACTCTGTTACAATATCTAAAGGTGGGAGAGAAAAAAAAAAAGTTACTTAGCCATTTGACCAATTCCAGACTAAACTTAGCCCCACCACACACCAATTAGACTTTAGAGAAAGTCTAAAACTCCTGTTTTCAGACCAAAGTGACCTTGCTTTCCCTCTTGCTTATCAAAGCACCTAATTTTATCACTTTAAGGAAGGATCTAACACATTAAAAACAAGCAGCAACTTTTAACACAAAGGAGCATTAGATTGTATTATTTTCATTCTTTATTTGGAAGGAAAATTAGCTTTTAATGGCTCTCCTTTAGCTAGAATACACTAAATGAGGAGCCAAGGAAGCCTGGGAGTCCTGCTACACAGGCCCCAAGCCTCAGCAGCAGAACCAAACCTTGGCTGACTCTCAGCTCTGTGCAAAAAAGCCCAATTCCATCAGAGTTAATCTACCCAGCCAATCATTTCCTGTATTACCTTTCCCATCCATGTATTACAAGCTAAATAAATACAAGCTCTTCTACACTCCTAATCCTGCAGTGAAGCCACAACCTCAGAATGCTGGGGTTTGCTGCTGCACAAGTGCCTGCTGTGCTGTAAACTCTGCTCTGCAGCTTGCAGGAAGATGGGCTAAGAGGCTTTGATCAAATGACACTTTTCCTTTTGTTTTAGAAGCATCATGTCAGGATAAAACTCCTCTGAGATACCAGCCCTATTTCCCCATGGGTCTTGAACATCTTTGATAATGAGCAAAAGTGGCAAGGGAAATTATGAAAAATTCATGAAAGGCAAATGGGGCTTTGTTGAAGTCTGATAAGTTGGAAAATTATCCCAATGTGACATTCTCTTTAAGAAGATAAAAGAATCAAGAATAAGCATTATAAATTAAATTAGTGCTCCAATAAAAGAATTGCTGTCAAGTCACATTGCAATTATTGATTTGAGACCCTAAATCCCTGCCTGCAGCATTAGTGGTCTTCATACAAATCTATCCCACATCACTCATTTTCTTCCTCCTGCTAAGCTCAGTGTTTGTAGCAGACACAAACTTTGGGAGCACATAACACAGACATAAAGTAGCACCAGGCAGAAATGCCAGCTCATCCATACTCAAACACAGTCTGCTTGTACTGCTCAACATCTTCACGTTTCTTTTTGATCCTGATTTCAGCTGTAGACAGCTTCTCATGCTTGGCAGTCACCAGCCTCTTCAAGGACATTTCATCTGTCTTCCCCTTTTTCAGCTCAATCTGAGCACTCTCGAGCTGGTCCTCCAGATTTCTGACCTGGGGTATGTCAGAAGGACTGAAATAAGTTAAATTAGGAGGGGGGGAAATCTGGAACAACATGCTGTTCATTTATGAATAACCAGCTTCCTGCTTTTTAAAGATCTGATTGCCAACTAATTGTCCCAGTTAAATCCCAGTTCCCCAGTCTTTATCTGATTTTAAATACACCCATGGACTAGATCCCAGGCCCTGGAATGATTTTTCAGGAGTAAGTGGTGTGACAAAAATTTAATCAGGGAAAATCTGACTTAGAAATATTAACACTGAAGTTAAAGGCACTTAAGATATGGCTCTTCTTGAAGTAGTAATTTTTCTGCTCTTAGTCTCTGCTCCCTAGGCAGAAAAAAAAAAATGGATCTCACTTTTCTTCTTTCATCATTTCCTACCAACAACCCCAAGACAGTTCAAACTATTTTAGGTCAGGTTTCTATGGCAACAAAGGCTTTGACTGTTAGAAGTGGTCAACAATACACTAACTACTGGCATGCAGCAAAGCAGCAGTCAGGGTTTATTGGTGTTTTTAAGAATAAGATTGAAGTTATCCACGTTCTCTCTTTTAGGGACAGAAGAAAGGAACTTGCAGAACAGACATTTACTGATGATTGCTTGTTTTGCTCAGACATTAAGTTTTCCCTATAATGTGAATAACACAAACCTCTGATAACACACTGGCCAATCTCTCCACATTTGCTCCTTGTCTTTCCATCTTCTTTTGATACAACTGCACCTCCAGTTGGCAGGAAGGCAGAACCTCAACCAGGTCTCTATAGCTTTCATATTTCTCAATAACTTCTTGCTTTGAAGAGAAAATAATATTATTAAACCAGCTTTAAAGTTCAGCAGTTATTTTGCACAGTAGCAATGCATACTGGCTTTTGTATAATTTTTGTTTAACATACACTGGAATTAATGTTTAGTAGTGACTGAAATGAGATCTTTGATTTGCAGTAAAAGCATTTATTTGGAAAGCATAAGAAAAATAACATGCAATTGTTTCCACTAATTATCTAGCTTGTTGTAAGAGCTTTCAGGACAGAAAAGCAAAGAAATTTGATGTGGTAAAACAGGAGTTATGTAAAGCATGAAAACAAACAAACAGATGTCTGAAATTACAGCAATAAAGTTTATACAACAATACCCAGGAAGACACCTACCCAAGCTTCACTGTTGCATGAGTTATAAGGAACTACAAACATTTAAAGTCATTACTACTAAAAAACCCAAAAAAAAAAGCTAGGAGAGGAACTCAGTGGAACCCACTTTCAGTATTCTGTGAAATTGTGATTTCATTTCAGACTAAACCACTGTTCTGTTGATTTTTTTACAACAAGAATAAGTCGTTCAAAAAGGAGCTGTAGGTGATGAGAGTTCACTTAAAAAGATGTGGAAAAAAAACATGTCCTGCTTGTGTGGCCAGAGGAAAAACTCACCTTGGATTTCTTCAGTTTCTTAACAGTCTCTTTCATCAATTCCTTGTAATTTTTTAATTCCTCTGGACTCTCCACAATTTTTGATTTCAGCTGCTCTTGTTCTTCTTTCAAAGTAGCCATTGTCACTTTAAGCTCATTCTAGTTAAAAAGACAAAGACACTTTCAATATTGTCAGCTAAATGAGCAGAGGAACTGTGAGGAATGGCTTGCCAGGATCTTACACTACTCAGGTTCTTTCCTCTCTTGTAATTCATTCCCCATCAGAAAGTTTGCTTTAAAAATAAAATTCTTCTGAACATCATTAACATTCAGATCAAAGCAGTTCAGAGTCCATTCTGCTCCCTGAGCACACAAAGTCCAATACTAAGCCACAAGCACAGCATTTAAGGTACTCCACAAAAAGCCTGCCAGCTGATGCCTGTTCAGAACCCCTTGGCTAGGGGCTGGCAGAAGAGGGACAAGTTTCCCACACAGCCTCTCCCAAGCCTCCTGCTCTGCAACCACCAGTGGTGCCTTTAGCTCTTCTCTACACCCCAGGTAAGGCCACAGCTTCTCAGAAGTCCAGGTGTCTCACCTTTAACAGATCAGCTTCTGGAACACAGACAGCTTCACATTGCAGAAACGTGTATTTAAAGTTAAGACACTGCAGTAAAGCTTTAATGATGTGAAAAAAACGTAAGCTAAATCAGGTTTTTTTAAAAAATATAATAATCAGCACCTGAACATTACCTAGCTCCAAGAATGGATGATGTATGAGTTGCTCTGAGTTGCAAGTTCCAGCCACACAGAGGTACTTACCAGCTTTCGGGTACTCTCTGCAATATCTGACTTCTTCTGGGAGATCAGTTCTTGCAAAGCTGTCTGAAAAAATAGGAGTAACAAAGTTTAAAGAAGCATCTCCACAACTGCTTCCTCCTTTGCCTACCACAGATCTGGCTACAACAAAAATCCTATTTATGGTTTCTGGAGTGCCATAGCTAACAGATAAAACCACTGTCTGAGATTCAAAAGAGAGGGAAAAGACATTGTTGCAACAGTCACTGGGAACACCAGAGAGCACCAGCGAGCAGTAGGAACAGGGACAGGAGAGGGACAATTTCTGTTCTTAGTGGCAGTGGTTTACACATGCAACCTTCTTCAGTAGAAGCATCATGAAAAAAAGCAAACCTGAATTAATACAAAGTCCCCAACAATATAAGTCATAGACACAGTTAATAGTATGAATAGCAGAGACTTGACTTAAAATAACATAAACCCATACATTTATTTATTTTCCAAAACAAGTGAAAAGGTTACTTATGAGGTGCTAGAGGCTCGTTGCCATTGCTGGAAAGTTACCCCTGCAATCAAGCCTGATCTCTTTGCCAGGCACTCCCTTGGGTGACCTTTCTCAGGCCTCATTTCCTGCCACAGCCCACCTCCAGTTCCCCAAATCTGGAGAATTCGGGTGGAAAACAAAGCAAAAATCCAACAGGGAACCACACACCACACTTCCAAACAATGACAGAGGCATCTCCCAAGTCATTGCAGCAAGGTACTGCAGAGAGAAAGCTGAAGACATTCAGTATTGCCCGAGTCTGATTGCAAGGAGGCTTCCTATTCCTTACACTGAAAGGAAAAGCTGACCCCAGGGCTTGGACAAGATGTTGTGGTGCAATGAGCTTTGGTTTCAACAGGAAAACTCCCTGTAAGTGGTGGTGAAGGGAGAGGTGGAGAAGGAGAGGGCAGGATTCCAGAGGGGATACCTGCTTCCGGCGGTAGTCCTGCCTCAGGAGCTGCTCCAGCTCTCGGATGGTTGCTGTCAGCTGCTTCACCTCTGCCTGGTGCTCAACTGGAACTGTGCTAAGCACAAAAAAAAAAAAAATATTGAACAGTTTCAGCATCATCAGTCAGGTCAACAGAGTGCAGCAGACAAAACAAGCACCCTCTCCAAAGAGCTCACAAGCAGTAACTTTAGCAACCAGGGCAAGACACTCTCCAACCAACATCTTATTCTTCTCTGCTTTTATATTTTGTAGCTGAAGCAGAAAATTACTTTGGCAAGAAGGGGCACGAGCATAGCAGATGACTAAGCTTGGAGAGCATGTTTGGCAAAACAGAAACCACCAAGAGAACAAACACAACACTTTTCCTAATTTCCAACCTAAAATGTCCCCTGGCACAGCTTGAGACCATTTCCTCTGCTTCTCTCATTACTTGGGAGAAGAGACAGAGCTCTCCTGACTCCAACCTCCACTCAGGGAGTTGTGGAGTGAGGTCTCCCCTGAGCCTCCTTTTCTCCAGACTAAATACCCCCAGCTCCCTCAGACATTCCTTGTCACATCTGTGCTCCAGGCCCTTCCCCAGCCTCACTTCTCTGGACACACTGCAGTCCTTGTGGTGAGAGGCCTAAAACTGAGCCCAGGATCTGAGGTGTGGCCTCACCAGAGCCAAGTACAGCAGAGCAATCCCTGTCCTGGTCCTGCTCATACAAGCCAGGATGCTCTTTGCCTTCTTGGCCATCTGGGCTTATACTCAGACACTGTCCACCCTCCAGGTCCTTTCCCTCTGGGCAGCTTCCAGCCACTCTGCCCAAGCCTGGAGTGTTGCATGGGTTGGTTGTGACCCAAATGCAGACCCAACACTTGATCTTGTTGAATCCCATACAACTGGGCTGAGCCCACTGGCCCAGCCTGTCCAGATGATGTGCACTGAGCAGGACAAGCCAAGTGGTCACACTCACTTCAGTTTCTCCAGCTTCACTACTGCCTCCCGATTTGCTGTCTCCAGCTGCTGGTGTTTCTCCATAGCTGATTTCTGCAAATTACAGATTCAAAGATTTACTTTTTTCTTAATTTAACAGAATATGGTTTCACTCTTGATTTCTATTAGAGCCCTGCTCATTGTTACTTCAAAGGAAATCCACCATCTCTGAATTACTGAGGTACTCAGAAGAGAAGCCACCTACAATTCCAGCTTGAGCCCAGACCTGTTACATCTATCTTCTCAAAATTAGGAGGCATTTATTTTTCTAAACTACATTTTTCTATTTTTCTATTTTTCTATTTTTCTATTTTTCTATTTTTCTATTTTTCTATTTTTCTATTTTTCTATTTTTCTATTTTTCTATTTTTCTATTTTTCTATTTTTCTATTTTTCTATTTTTCTATTTTTCTATTTATTTTTCTAAACTTAGTGGAAAAAAACTTCCCACAACAGCCAAATAACAACTTGGTTGTAGTCAAACAGAAACTTTAAGATCTTGTCAAGCTCATCCACTCTTCTAAACTGACATGTGTCCTTAAGGAGCTTACAAAGGTTTTTCTTAAAACACTTAGAGTAGCTGTGTGTGCTTGTATCATGTAATACAGTTGTACAGACTCTACATAATGTTGAACTGGGACCTTCCCATATTACTTGGCTACCTTTAAGATTCTGATGTGTTATTTAAACAGAGAGTTAAAAAACCCCATCCCCCAGTTCTAGGCTAACACTAATTACCCTTCAGCAGTGATCTGGCCTTACATAGCTCAGCTGTAACTCCAGGTAGACCTCCCGACGGAGTTCTCTGAAGCTGATGAAGTTGAGGAGGCCACTCAGGAACCGGATTGTCCTCTTGGTTTCTGAAACAGGAATTGGAAGCCTGTAGTCAGAACTACAAGTCCTCAGGTGTCGCCGATAATGAACTGGGAGCTTAGGCCCAGCTGTGCCCAATAATTAGGGCCTGCCCCAGCCGGAAATGGGCGGGGCTGAAGGGCAAGATAAAAGGCATGCTCCCAGAAGCAGAGTAGAAAACAAGAGATGAAGATGCCTGAGGAGAGGGACAGTGAGAGAGCTCCTGAAGAAGAGCTGTGTCCCTGTGAGAGAAAGGCTCACCACAACAGAAGCCATCTCTACCCTGCTTTCCATAAGCATGGGGACTGCAAGGGCCAGGAAGGGAGCTGGAAGCCAGGGACAGTTCTCCACACCAGGTTTTGCCAAATGAGAAGCAGCACCCCGAGAGTCAGAGCCAGAAGCCCAGGGGACCCAAGGATTCCAGGGAATTGCTTACTTGGGTTCAGGACATCAGCAATCTGGAAGTCAGGGATGCAGCAGACTGGAAGCAAGCGCTCCCTGCAAGGAGGAGAAGACACAGCCTGAGGGGCAGCAACCACTGCTCAGCTTTCCTGCTCCTCACACCTACAGCCAAGGGGATCTTTCCTCTCACCCCACAGCATGCACACAACAAGGATGAGGCAGCAGTAAATCAGGAGAATAACAGAGCAGGACACGACACAGACCAGCATGAAGCAATCTGTGTCCTTACAGCACCTGCAGGTGTGTTTAGAGGCAACACCCCAGCTAAAAAACACCTTCTCAGCTTCATTAGGGAAGCTGTACATTTAACTGTTGGTCAGCTCCCCCCTTAGAGATGGAATCAATCTTAGAAGTCTAAAATTCACCTTATTGCATGCAATAGAGATACCTACAGAGAATTCAGACAGGCAATTTACACAGTAAGTGCCTAAGAGAACTTCTGGGTGTAATGATGACCTTTTCAAAGCACAGATGTGCACTCCATTTGGGTGAGGATTACTTACTTAGCACATTTATTTTCCCAATGTAACTGCCAGCTGAGAATTTTACTTTGTTACTGCTGTCCCCTGTTCCCCTGGAGGTTTCTCTCTGCCCAGAGGCAGAGGAACCACCGTCAGACAACAGGCATGAAGTCCCACTGCTGCTAGAAAATTGGACCTCTGAAAGGAATAGAGCTGAACACATGAAATATTCTCTACTTACATGTGAATATACAAATTACAAACAGGTAGGAAGCCTTCATATATCTGTGGATACGTGATGTGAGTGTTGGCTGGCATCTGAGGAGTAAAGAGAGTCAGTCCATAAGCAGCTTATACAGAAATGCACAGGTTTGTTTCCACAACAAATAATCCAGGTAGGTTGAACTCCCCGTGGATGGTCTCCCCAGCCACAGAGAACACCAGTTAGAGGCTGAAGAATTCCATCCAGTTAATCAGCAGACTCTGTGGTGTCAGTTTTGGCTGTTCAAATTATAAAAAGGTAATACCAGCTAAATTCCCACCACCACAAACTCTGGAATTCAATCTAAAGCCTCTGATTTAATTTGGTCAAAACTGGTGTGTGACAGTCTCTGCACAGAACTGTTTAAGCACCCTGAAATCCCCACCCTCCAGAGGTTTGAGGAGAAGCCAGAAGGAGAAGGCAGTGGAATACTGTCAGCTTTTCTGATATTTAAAACCTGGCAATAGAGTATCCCAGCTGCTGTGAGATGCTGGGTTAACCTGTACACATCTGAGCTCCCTTGCAGTTTATTCAGACCCAGCACAACATTATTTATTCTCACTTTCCAGAATCAATTCTTATCTGAGACAGAAGGCAAATTAAGTGTTAGTCAGGAAGGTATCAGTTAACATCCAGCTGCACTTTCCTTTCAGCTAATGGAGTAGAGATGATCAAACACTACAAGCAACATTTACTTTTCTTCCAACATTTACTTTTCTTTCAGCCTAACACCTAAGCAGGGAGCACAGAGTTGCCCCCTGAACACAAATGCCCATGGTGTACCCTGTCTCACACCAGAGCTTCCTGCAACAGGGGCAGAATTTTTAAGCTCCCACCCATGCAATTACAGCTTGCAGAAAAGTAAGCTGCTTGCCACTTGCTAGTGAGCAAGAGAGGGAGATACTTCAACATTTAGTTGTTAATGTTTTAAATCCTTTCCTGTCAGCACACATACCATGTAGAAATGCTCCAGGTGGATCCCATAGACCTTCTGCAGGATCCTCATGTAAATCATGTGTAAAACTTCAAGCTGCAGGAAGGACAGGAATCAGAATTCATTATGAATCCATCACTGAGACACCAAGACTGACAAGTTTTACTTTCCAATAGTTGGCAGGTGAAGCATTGACATCTTCTAAAACAGTATCACAGAAATCACAAAGTTAGGGGTGGGAAGGGACCTTGGAAGATCATGTAGTCCAATTAAAAGAGACAACAATCAGCTCAGACAACTGCAGCCTCAACTGACACAGCTGTGCAGTGGTGTTAATCACATTGCTGCTCACAGAGTAGGCTGAAACCAAGCAACATGAAAAATCTAAAAAAAAATTGCAAAAAACCCATAGCACAAAGTGCCCTTCATCACATTATTAAAACAGAGGGTGAGAACACCTGCAAGCCAAGCACTTCTTCTTTACAACACCAATTCACAAGCAGCTTAAACCTTAACAGCAATATCCTATTGTTCCCTTAACACCTCTCAGCCTCCTCCTCCAGCAGGCACAAACGCTCACACTGCAGCACAAGGAATCAGACTGAGGCATCCATTAAAGTTTAAAGCCACTTCTTTAGTTGAGGACACTTCAAGTCTACAGTAACATTAAAGGTCAGGCATAGGGAAGGAAAGAAAAAGAAGAGGGTGGACCAAGGAGAGGAGTTTTTTACAGGATTGGTTTAAAAGAATTAGTTGATCAACTAAGCTGTGGGAACTGACACTCCGTGGCTAGTTTAATCTTGTTCCCACAGAACCAAAAGAGACAGATGGTGTAATTTCATGTTTGTCTGTTTATAGAATCACAGAATGGTTCGGGTTAGAAAGGACATTCAAGCTCATCCAGTCCCACCCCGTTTTCCATGGTCAGGGACACCTCCCACAGCCCAGGGTGCTCCAAGCCCCATCCAACCTGGGCTGAGACACTGCCAGGGATGGGGCAGCCACAGCTTCCCTGGGCAACCTGGGACAGGGGCTCAGCACCCTCAAATTAAACATTTCTTCCTAATGTCCAACCTGAATCTCCCCTCTTCCACTTTTAACCCATTTCCCCTTGTCCTCTCCCTACTCCCCCGTGTCCAAAGCCCTCCCCCAGCTTTCTTGAAGCCCCTTCAGACATTAGAATGTCGCTCTGAGCTCCCCTTATAAACAAACCCACTCCTTCCTGGTGAGGCTCAAGCAAGCTTCTCTCAAAAGGAAAAGAGAAGCTCTCGGTTTAACCCCGCAGCTCCTACGAGACTCATGTGCCACACACAGAGCTATTGGCGGCACTCAGGAGGCTCTGCCGTGCCCCAAAGGCCCAACAACCGGAGGGAGCCATCCCCTGCCCCCACCAAACCAACCACCGGGCAAGAAAACCTCAAGAAAACCCCAGAGCCTCTCCTGAGGGCTCCCAGGGCAGTTCCCCAACGCCGCCACCTCAGCCCGCGGCCAACCCCTCACACACACCCCATACCCCCCCCCCCCCCCCCAGCCCCTCACGCACCTTGGGGCTGCCGAACACATCGCCCTTCACCAGATTCCGGGCCTCGGCGCCGGTCAGGACGTAGCTGCGGAGGCTGCTGATGATGTCGTCGGGGCTCCAGCGGGGGAAGGTCATGGCTTCCATGGCTGCGCTCCCTCTGCCCGACCACGTTTGAATCCGGCGGGCGCCGCCGCCCCTCACGCGCCGCCGCGCCCCTGGCCAATCCGCGGCCGCCTGGAAGGGAAAGGGGCGGGGCTTGTTGGGGCGGGGCCCCGCCCCCGCGCGAGGCGACCGTTGGCCGTTAGGGGCGGGGCCGCGTCCTGAGGCTCCGGAGGAGGAGGAGCGGGACCGGCAGAGAGCAGGGGCAGGGCGGGCAGGGAGACTGCGTGGCGAGGCGGGAGTGGGAGCTGGGGCGGCTTTGGGAAGCCTGTCCTGGGTACAAATGCTGAAAAAGCCGCGGGAAGAGGCCTTCCCGACCACCTCCTGCTTTCTGAAAGGAGGAGACTCCCTTGCGTTGTGCCCCCGCCTGTGACAGGAATCGCGCTGCTCACACCCACCCCGCGGGCTCCTGACGCGCAGGGCTCACAGCTCTGTCCCAGAAACCGGGGCAGATCGGCATCACCGAGGTGTCATCTGGCTCCCAGTGGGACGTGGAGTCAGTCCAGCCACAGCCCCGCAGCTCCCGGTGTAGGGCCCAGGCTCGGGTTCCAGCCGGGCACCGTGCCATGGGGTCAGGTGAGCTTCGGGCACACACGGTGCTTCCCCACACACAACCAGGCACCTGCAGACCTCCTGGGTATGGCTGTGGCCCTAAGGCAGCTTACAGGGAGTGTTAGACCATGTGTCCTGCAGCTCCTGAGCCTCGTGTTTCTTTTGGGGTTGGGGATGGGATCCCAGAGGATGAACTGCCCGAGCGGGTGTAGCTGTCAGTACCTGGAAGTGAATTGCACAGGGCAGGAGTTGCAGGAGTTCCCTGCTGCCATCCCACTGGACACCAGGCAGCTGATCCTGGCAGCAAACAAGATCTCACACCTGCCAGCAGTGGAACTGAGCTTCTTGGCTGATTTGGTCTACCTGGACTGCAGGAAGAACCTCCTAGGGAATGACCTGGATTTCACTTTCATTGGTGTAGCCAAGCTCGTCTATCTGGACCTCAGCTTCAACAACCTTACCCAGGTCACCTTCAGCACCTTCTCACACCTCCTCTGCCTGGTGGTGCTGAAGATCTCAGACAATCCCAACCTCGTGGCCATAGAGAAGGATGCTTTTGCCAACAACACCAGGCTGCAGCACCTGGATGTGAGCCGGACAGGCTTAACATTCCTGGACACCAGCACTGTCCAGGACCTCCCCAACCTCAGGTTTCTGGGGCTCAGTGACAACCTGTGGCATTGCAACTGTTCCCTTTTGGACTTCATCACCTGGATGACAGAGAGCAACGTTCACTTTCCAGGTGAGGGCTGTGTGTGTGGGACCTCTCTCCCCCTGCTCCTGCAGATCTGTGTGGAACCCCTGTGTTCTCTTTGCCAAAACTTCAGCTCACAGCCCTCAGCCTGCAGGAGGCTGTGTGCCTCCCAGGGTCAGTGTGGGGGCTGCACAAAGCTTTCACACTGCCAGGAAATGCAGTGGCTGAGCACCCTGCAGCACAAACACTTCAGCAGTGGTTTGACACAGGTTTGCCTCTCTGATTTTGCCTCTCTGATTTTGCCTCTCTGATTTTACCTCAGCTACAGAGGGCAAGGGCTGTGAAGTCTGCAGACATTTTCAGGACTTTAGCAAACTCCTCCATCCTTTTCCAGCAGGACTGCTGTCAGCTAACACCTCAGGCACGGGCAGGAGTCTCACTTGTGCTTTTCCCTGTGCAGATGGTGAGAACATCACCTGCCACACCCCAGCAGGGCTGCGTGCCCTGGCAGTGCCTGCAGTGCAGACACAGCTCCACTCCAGCTGCCTGACCCAGCTGGGCAACCAAGACTTCATCTTTCTGTGCCTCCTGGGCTCCTGCATGTTCTGTGCTGGCAGCCTGGCAGCCTGGCTGGCTGGCATCTCTGCTGTCATCTGCAAAGCCCACACTTCAAAAGGGGAGGAGGAGGAGGAGGAAGACACAGTCACTTCAGATCAGCCCCACTAGTCCTTGGGAAGCAGCAGCAGCCCTGGTTTTCCACATGGTGTTTTGGTCTAGGTGCTATTTTTCTGAAGTGCAATAAAACTACAAGAGAAGAGAACTCTCTGTGCTCCGATTTCCCTCCCCATGCCACCTCACTACCTCACGTTTCTCCTTCCCCTGGGACTCAGGACACTGCCAGGATGTTTGTTTGGGAGGGAACAAGGGAGATGCTCGGAGTGCCAAGCAGTTACACTCACCCTTTAGCCCAGAGGGCAGGGGCAGTGCGGGGCCTGTCACAGGGACAGCTCAAACCATGAGAGAGGCCCCAGCACTCTGCTGGATGAGTTCCCCCAGCCCTCCCTGGACAAAGAGCCCAGCAGAGCTGCTTGGGACCAGCCCTGATTGCTCTGGGATGGCCCAGGGAACCCGAGAACTTTCTGCTATGGCAAGGCAGGTACCTGAGCAAAGGGACTGAAGCCGGGGCTTCTAGAATCCCACTGCTGCCCCTTGCTTCCCCACTGCATCAGCCATGGAGGAGCTGGAGGGTGCCCAGAGAAGGGCCAGGAGGGTGCTCAGAGGGCTGGAGCAGCTCTGCTGGGACAACACTGAGAGAGTTGGGGTTGTTCAGGCTGGAGAAGGCTCTGAGGAGACCTCAGTGTGGCCTTTCCAGTGTCTGAAGGGGCTACAGGAAAGCTGGGGAGGGACTTTAGGATGTCAGGACATGGAATGGATTCAAACTAGAGGAGGGGAGATTTAGGATTTTAGGCTCTCATCATGAGAGTGGTGAGAGCCTGGCACAGGTTGCCCAGAGAGGTGGTGGAAGCCCCATCCATCCCTGGAAGATTTTAGGGCCAGGCTGGATGGGGCTCTGAGCAACCCGAGCTGGTGGGAGAGGCCCCTGCCCATGGCAGGGGGGTTGGGACTGGGGGGTCTTAAAGGTCCCTTCCAACCCTGACAATCCTGTGGTTCCGTGGGTCACACAAGACCCTGGTATCACTGACACGGGTAAGTGCCAGGAGAAGGATCTGCTTACAGGGGTGGGTGCGGGAAGTCCCCGCGTGGAACGCTGTCCCCCTCAGCCCACAGACACCCAGGGAAGGGCGAAGGTGTCGGGAACCGCGGTACAGACACAGCCCTGCGGGGCAGGGGCTGCTCAGCACCCACCCGCAGACACACAACCGCACACACCCCCCCCACGAACCCCCGGAACCGGTGCCGGGGTCACCCCCCCGCACACGCTCCTTTCCCCCGGACGTCTCTCCCGAGCCCCGCCCCGCCGGGGTCCCGCCTGCGGGCGGTACCGGGGGCACAGCCGGTTCCGCTCCGTCCCGGGGTGCTCCGAGCCGCGCCGGAGGGTGAGTGCGGGCCTGGGGCTGCGGGGATGGACCCTCGGGAGGGTCCGGGGAGGCGGCGGGGTTCGCGGAGCCAACGCTCCCAACGCCATTATCGCGACAGAGGGTACAGGAGATGTCGGGAGCGCTGTGACCTCCCCTTCGTCCCCCCGGAGCGGGACGGGCAGGCAGCTGAGCCCTGGAGCGGGGACAAAAGGCTGTCCGGGCTCCTGAGATGCCTGAGCTCCTCTCTGGTGTCCCGTGGGGCTCCACGCGTGGGGCTGCAGAAGGAGACTCGCTCATCTCTGCTGACTCACAACAATCAGAGCACCCCCGGCAGTGGTTCTGCTGTGCCCTGCTCCAGAACCTCACGGCCTTGGGGCCCCGGCCCGAAACGTTTGCTGCACGGAAGGTAGAAATTCAGTCTGGGAGAGCCCGGCAGAGCTGCCTGACTGTCAGCAAAGTCCTTGAGCTGCGGGGAAAGGCTGGGGAAAGGCACCGGGATCCGGAAACAGCCGCAGAGCTGCCATGGGAGAGGGGAGGGAGGTCCCGTGGATGCTGAAGAGGAGGGAGGTCCCGTGGATGCTGAAGAGGAGGGAGGTCCCGTGGATGCTGAAGTGCTCTATGGGGCTCCGGTCGAGTTTTGTACCCGCAGCTTTCCAAAACACCTCACGGAACGATTTGCTTTGACCCAGTTGTGCTCTTTGCTGCTGCCATAAAACCTTGGGTTACAACTCAGCACTGTGAAATTAAAGTGCAAATCCCAGTCCCTGCTGGCAGGCAGGGTTCACCAGCCCTGTAGCTCACAGGGGGAGCTGTGACCACCAGCCTGCTCTGCTGGGGGGGGAATGGGTTGTATTTTCAGTGTCTCATCTGTCAGGTACATGTAAGTACAGCTGACATTTCTTAATTAACTGATATTTTGAATGTTCTTACTGATAATTGCTTTCCAAACCTCAGCTGGACAAATGCAGCTTTGCAAATGAGAAATAAAAGCCTCTGGTCCCTGAAGATCCCTTGTGAGGATCCTCTTGCAATAGGTTCTGGTTCTGTGATGTGGCCCATTTTCCCCTGCACTGACAGCACAGGAGACACCTAAGCCCTGCTTAGGTGCTGGAGGCACCAGATAGGGTTTGGTTCAGAGAGGGAATAGGCTCAGTGCTGGAGTGAGGTCTCTTCTGCTGTGCTGATTCGTGTAGCAATGTATTGGGTCCCTTGGACACCACCTGAGGGTTGGGATTGTGCAAGAAACCCAGTGCCAGATGCTTGCAGGGAAGGGCCCTGGTGCTCTCCTTGCAGGAAGGGTGGCAGAGCCCTCGGGGTTGAGGGCTGGTGGCAGGTCTGGCAGACAGGGAGCAGGAAAGAGGGAGAAGGATGCAACACAGCCTTGTGCTGGATACACCCTCCTGGTTGTGCCTCCACCTCAGTCCTGGGCGAGGGAGCACAGAACCATTAAATGAGAACAGTAGTTGTGTAGCCATGTGTTGGGCCAACTCACCATTTCTCCCATTTTTCTGCCAGTCCCCTTGCTGGAAGGGTCCATGCTCAGCAACTCTTACACATCTCTGCATGCAGTGAGCTGCCACTCCTGCAGATACAGAATACTTCTGGTTGGAAAAGCCCTGTAAGATCATCAAGTCCAACTATTCCCCCAGCACTGCCAAGGCCACCACTGCCCCAAGTCCCTCAGCACCACATCTCCAGGGCTTTTAAATCCCTCCAGGAGTGGGGACTCCACCACTGCCCAGGGCCTGACAACCCTATGGGTGAAAACATTGTTCTTAATATCCCATCCACACCTCCCCTGGCACACCTCGAGGCCATTTCCTCTTGTCCTGTCAGTAACAGGCTCTCCTTCCCTGCCAGCTCCAGGATGGCAGTTCTCTCCAAGGAATATGGCTATGTCATCCTGACAGGAGCTGCCAGCTTCATCCTGGTCATGCACCTGGCAGTGAAAGTGGCCAAGGCCCGCAGGACCTACAAAGTGGAGGTGAGTGCTCAGGCTGAGGGACTGGGAAGGTCAAAGCTGGTCTTGCAGACGAGCCAGGTGACACCTTGCTCAGTTTTGGGTGACTTCCTGATATTTTCTGCTCCGCCACCTGGGTGTGGGAGGGATGGAGCAGGCAGCACAGCAGACCTTGGGCTTTGGCAGATCAGGGGCTTGGCCCCAGCTGCCTGACAGCTCCAGGCTTTGAGCCTGGGAACACTGATGGGCAAGAAACCACAGAGACCCCTGCCCTGCACAGGCAGCCAGGGTGGTGGTGAGGGGAAAAGGGATCTTGGTGGATCAAAAGTGACAGGAGGGCTTCTGGAGCTCAGGCTGAGCTTGTGAGCCCTACCCAAGAAGTGTTTAAGGTGACCTTCCCTTGGCATCCAGGGAGGAGCCTTTGAGCTGGGTCAGGGTGAAGCTTTTGGAGGCTGCTGGAGGCTCCTGAGGCTGCCTGGGGAGGGGGCTGCAGGGCATGCTCCTTGCTGCTGGGGAACTCCAGAGCCCAGCCTCCCCTTGCTCAGCTCTTGCTGCTGGTTTATTTCTTTGGCAGTACCCAACCATGTACAGCACAGACCCTGAGCACGGGCACATCTTCAACTGCATCCAGCGTGCACACCAGAACACGTGAGTACAGCCTGAGTACAGCCTGAGTTCAGCCTGAGTACAGCCTGAGTACAGCCTGAGTACAGCCTGAGTACAGCCTGAAAATACCCAGGGATGTGGGGCAGGGCAGCTGGAGACTCTTCTGCCAACTGCTTGGGCACCTTAACACCCGAGGGCAACACCCGTCCATGGAATGCTCAGCAGGAATGCCCTGCCTGGCTCCTCACCATGTCTCAAGCCACAGGACAGGGCTCTGAAGCAGCTTCTCTTTCCCTGTGCCTGGCTCTGCCTCAGGCTGCCCCTGAGGACACTGAAGTCTTGTTTCCAGGGGAGTCTGTCTGGGGATTGCTCCTCTCTTGCATTGCCCTGATCTCCCCCGGGCACCGTGCTGCAGGAGTCCATCAGGGGGGTGCTGGAGGAACAGCAGCTCCTGGGCTGGCTGCTGGCAAGTGGGATTTAGCAGTGGTTTAGGGACTGACCTGAAAGCTCAGGTGGTGTTTCCTCCATCTGTGGCCACAGCACTGAGCGTGGATGCTCTCAGCAGTCAGGCCTAGCAGAGCCCTTGGCAGGGGATGCTCACAGCTTCTGCATTTCTGGAGTTTCCTCGTTGCCAGCAACTGGAGCACAAACACAACCTCCTCACTTTTATTGCAGCCTGGAAGTTTACCCTGCCTTCCTCTTCTTCTTGGGCACCAGTGGGATCTACCACCCGGTAAGTCTCAGCCCAGCAGAGCTGCAGGGGTAGGAACTCTGCTCTGGGGGGGCAGGAGGCCCAGCAACTGCTTCCCTAGCCACATCCCTCTTCTGAAAATGTGGTGGCAGAAGGAATCTGATGAATGAAATAAGATTCAGCACCTACCATGCCTTAAACCATTTCTTGGGAGAAAGCTGTGCTGCAGAGGAGCAGGGCCACTTCCCTGAAGCCTGGCTGCTCTGAGAGCACACACAAGGTCCCCAGAACCTTGCACCCTTGTTTCTCTCCAGCGTGTTGCCACAGGGCTTGGTCTCACCTGGATCCTTGGGAGAATCCTCTACGCCTACGGCTACTACACAGGAGGTGGGTGCCTGGGAACTGGGCTCACACCTGGAGTATTGTGTCCAGTTCTGGGCCCCTCAGTTCAAGAAGGACAGGGAAGTGCTTGAAAGAGTCCAGCGCAGAGCTACTGAGATGATTAAGGGAGTGGAACATCTCCCTTATGAGGAAAGGCTGAGGGAGCTGGGTCTCTTTAGTTTGGAGAAAAGGAGACTGAGGGGTGACCTCATCAATGTTTTCAAATATGTAAGGGGTGAGTGTCAGGGAGATGGAGTTAGGCTTTTCTCAGTGGTGACCAGTGATAGGACAAGGGGTAATGGGTGTAAATTGGAACATAGGAGGTTCAAGTTGAATATCAGAAAAAATTTTTTTACTGTAAGGGTGACGGAGCCCTGGAACAGGCTGCCCAGGGGGGTTGTGGAGTCTCCTTCACTGGAGACATTCAAACTCCACCTGGACACGTTCCTAGGGGATGTACTCTAGGGGGCCCTGCTCTGGCAGGGGGGGTTGGACTAGATGATCTTTCCAGGTCCCTTCCAACCCCTAGGATTCTATGATTCTATGATTCAGGGCTCTGTCCTCCAGCTGACACCCAGCAGGCAGCACAAAGCTTCCAGCCAGGGTGTGCTGAGAATGGTGCAGGTCCCAGGCTGCTAAGTGCAGGTGATTCCTGCTGCTAGGAGAGCACTAACTGAGGAACAGCACAGAGCAGTGGCCAGAGCAGTGCCTGCTCCCTGCCTGCAGATTTACCTTTTGTTCCTGCTCTCCCCAGTTTTCAGGATGGGCTCAGTCTCTCAGGGCTGCTGAACTGACAGACATGTCTCTTTTTTTCCCAGAGCCCAAAAACCGAAGCAGAGGAGCCATTGGTTCAGTTGCCCTCCTGGGGCTGGTGGGCACAGGAGTGTATTCAGCTTGCCAGCACCTTGGCTGGACCTGCCAGGACCAGCTGGTGGTTGCCTGAGACACTAAAGGGATTGCTGGTTTGTTTTCTTTTAGAGCATTTCATTTCCTGGTGGTTTGTTTTGCTTTGTTTTCCCTCGTTCAATAAAATGAAGTTGTCAACTCTGTGTTTTCATTCTGAAGCTAGGGAGGGTTTCCTTAAGAAGCTTTGCTACAACAGCTCTGGTTTTGTGAGCACTACAGGAATCTGCTCAGCAGGCAGAGCTGTCCTAGCTTTTGTTTTGTGTGACCAAGAAGCCATCTCCCAGCCAGCTTAACCCATGCAGCAGCAGCACTGTTTCTGGACCCCTTAGTACACGTCACTCTGCAATAAGACCTTTGGAACAGTTAAGTGTTTATTTGATTGGTACACAAATGCAGGCAAACTTTTAAAGTTGTTAAGTTGTTGCTTCATCACGTATACAAAGAAGGGTAGGTGTGTGGGAAGAAGTCAAACAGCTTTTGCTGGAGAGCAGCAGCACCCTGTTCTGTTCTGTGCTGGAGCTCAGTGCCACTCTGGTGCTGTGGAGCCATGCCCAGCCCAGGCAGCATCAGCTCACCCTCCCCACAATACTGTGTCTCACCTTGGAAGTACAGTGCAGAAAGGAAAAAAATACAAATCTTGTGTTTACAGGGGGACTAGAGGGAATAAACCATCCTACACTCAAGGCTTTCATGTAGTCAGGGAACAGCCAGAGCCCACAGCTCCAGGGTCTGAGGGATTCTGTGTGCACTGAGTGTGGTCATACCTGGTAAGAAGCCAAAACTGAAGGTGACTGAGGGTTCAAGGCACACAGCAGGGAAGCAGCTCCTGGTAACAGCCACGGAGGTGCAGAAGCTGCTCAGGAAAGCCAAATTGCTGCTGAACTCTGAGGTCCCCACCCTCCAGCAGCTGGGGCAGAGCCTGAGCCCTCTGTGTGTGCGTTCCCCTTGCAGGAGCAAGGTGCCCAAATGCTGTCTCAGCTACACTCCCCTCCCCAGGCACTTACAATTTTAGGCCACTTTATTGCTGTGTGCATGATCCACACCTCTGGCTCCCTGGAGCAGGTCCCAGAGCCACTAAAAGACAGACTCCACATCCCCCATCTCCACACAGACAGTCTTCAGCTGGGAGTAGCACTCCAGGGCTGCCTGCCCGTTCTCTCTGCCAAACCCTGCAGGGACAAACCAGGAGTGAGGAGACAGCTCCAGGCAGTGCCAGGCACCACACACCACACACATCCCCTGTGCCAGGGAAAAGTCCAGCAGAGCTCACCTGATGCCTTGAACCCTCCAAAAGGCAGCTCCACGGGGCTGATGTTGTAGTTGTTAATGAAGCACATCCCAGCCTTCAGAGCAGCCACCACCCTGTGAGCCTTCTGGATATCCCTGCAGGAAAAGGGCAGTGCAGCAGGATCCCTTCCCACCCCCTGCTCCCCTGCCATCTGACACCCCCCTGGGGAAGGGCCAGCAGCCTCAGGTGGGTTTGTTTATAGCCCAGTCTGCCTTACTCTGTGTCCCTGCCTGCTCAGAGGATGCAGCAACTATTCCCGTGGACACTCCAGCCCACGCTTGATTTGGGAGGCAGGACAAGGCCAGCAGCACAGCAGCCTCCAGCAGGAGGGGTGCTGCCCATCAGGCTCCTGCTGCCCAGCTCCTGCTGCAGGCAGGCAGGCAGGCAGCAGCCCAAGTGCCAGCTGCAAGGAGTCTGTAACCCTGCAGGAAAAGCTGAGGAGATGTGCAGGCAAAATTCCCTTTGGGCAACCCCTTGCCCCAGCTTTTCTAGAAGAGGATATCCACGCCCACGCTGGGAGCCACAAGAGAAAGCATCAGGTTGCTGCAGTATTCCCCTGCTCCTCCCCTCCCTGCTCCCACACAACTCTGCCCTACCTGGTGAAGACACCACCTGCCAGGCCAAATTTGGTGTTGTTGGCTCTCTCCACCACCTCGTCCTCCGTGTCAAATGGCAGGATAGACATGACAGGCCCAAAGATCTCCTCCTTCACACAGGTCATGTCGTCCCTGCAGTCCCCTGGAAGCATGGCAGGACTGATGTGCTTCAGGAGGCAGGCAGCACCACAGCCTCAGCACCCCACACACCCCCCAGACAGCCCCCAGTCTGACCAGCAGAGGAGCAAAGCCCACCCTGCACCTCAAGGCAGCAAGGGCACCAAGGGCACATTCCCTGCCAGCCCTTCCCAGCCCTTCCCAGCAGCTGTGTCTCTGGATGGGGTTCCTGAGGGGCTCAGCTCCCTCCAGCTCCCCACAAATCCACACCATGGGCATGCAGAGAGGTTACACTGAACACAGCTGCTCCCAGAGGAAACTCTGCAACATCCCAGGAGAAGCCACAGCTCCAGGCACTGGGAGGCCTATGCCAGGCACTGGAAGATCCATGCCAGGCACTGGGAGGCCCATGGCAGGCACTGGGAGGCCCATGCCAGGCACTGGGAGGTCCATGCCAGGCACTGGAAGATCCATGGCAGGCACTGGGAGGCTCATGGCAGGCACTGGAAAGCCCATGGCAGGCACTGGGAGGCTCATGGCAGGCACTGGAAAGCCCATGGCAGGCACTGGAAAGCCCATGCCAGGCACTGGAGAGCTCCTGCCAGGCACTGGAAGGCCCATGGCAGGCACTGGGAGGCCCATGGCAGGCACTGGGAGGCCCATGGCAGGCACTGGGAGGCCCATGGCAGGCACTGGGAGGTTCATACCTAGCACACAGGGCTGCATGTAGAAGCCATTCTTCAGCTTGGGGTCATCTGGCACGTAGAGATCCCCCCCACACAGCACCTTTGCACCCTGAAAAAGAGCCAAGTGGAGGTGGGGAGGCAGTCCAGGGGCACCCTGCCTGACCAGTACTCCTGCTGGGTTTACAGCCCACTGGGACAGCCCATGGCTGTGAGCTCCCTGGTGTGTCTGCAGGTGAGGACTGCTCAGTGACAGATCAGGGTCAGGGTGGGCTCAGCCTCCATGTCCCCACAGCTCTGGTTTGGGGTGCAAGTGCCACAAGAGCCAGAGCAGGCTGGGGGGAAGCAGTCAGAACTAGAATCAGATCCTCAGCTGGCATCACATTAACTTCCAGACCTTCACATGGGGTGAATTCCCTCAGTACTAAGTCAGTCAGGGCTTAGCACAACACCTCCACCAAACGTCCAGCTTCAGAGAGAGGGAGGGACTTCTCACCCACATCTCCTTCCATGTTCTTCTTCCTGTTTCCAAATCCTCATCTAGCCCTCCTGCCTTTCACTCAGTTCCCCTGCTCCACTGCATCCCCAAATCAGCTATTTCTATACCTAGCTATTTATATACCTGGCACTGACATTTAAAACACCTTTACACTAAAAATTGTGAGAAAAAAACCCCAAACCAAACCAGAAAGGGCAGGGAGATGTTATTGCTCTCACACAGACTGTGCCCAGCAGCCCATAAATTTGGACTGGATCCTTAGTGACTCCTGCAACCAACAGAACTGGTCCCCAAGCCACGTTACAGCCCAGCTGCCCAGTGTCACCACACCTCAGCAGTAGCCCCAGACATGATGGTTGCTCCCAGTTTACACCCTGCCCTGCTGGGGGTGACACAGACATATCAGCTGGTTCAGAGATGTACACCGGGTCATTTGTAACCCAGTAACCCCAAAGAGCTTCACTGGGAAGGTGTGGGGCAGGAAGGCAGCTGCCAGGCCCCGTAACAGAAGACAGAGACATTTCAGGGCTGTCAGCAGCAGCACCACAACCTCACCTGCTCCTTTGCCTGCTTGATGAAGGCCTGGACACGATCCAGATGGGGTCGGTTGATGAGGGCTCCCATCCTCGTGTCTTCCAGAAGTGGGTCCCCAATTCTGATTTTCTGGGTGCGTTTCACCACCTCCTTTGTGAAGGCATCCAGGATCTGCCTCTCCACAAACACACGGGTGCCATTGCAGCACACCTGGGGTGCAGGAGAGGCTGCTCAGCACCAGGCACCTGGCACTGCCCAGCACCTCCCTGCTGGGGTCCTGCTCAGAGGCTCTCTCAGGAAAGCCCCCCCACAGCTGCCAGAACAGCTCGGGGGGACAAGGATCAGAGCACCCTGCTGCTCACCCCTGCACTGAACAACCCATGCTGGGCACAGTGCTACTGAGGCTGCCAGGTGGCAAAAAAGCATCAGGTCACTTGATGACAAGCATCAAGAACCTGGGCAGCTTGTTGAGTCCCCAGAAGTGAGCCCAGAAAACCAGTTTGCCAGCAGGATCACAGGAAACCTGCAGCACCCATGGGGATCCCAAACCTGGGGCAGGGGAAGCACAGGGACCTGGAAGCTGCTGCCCCTCCAGAGGAAACCAGCACTGGAGCTGGAGCTGGAGCTCCAGACTGGAGCTCAGGGCACAGGAGCAGCTGCTCTGAGCTGGGCACCAGGAGCTAAGGAGGCTCCCTCCAGTTTTGGGAAGGACAGGGCCCCAGCACAGACACGCTCCCCTGGGATGCCCTGAGCTGGCTTTGGCCTGGGTGTCCCCTTCTGACTCCTTGTGACACTTGCACAGGGACATTCCTGGGGAGACAGGAGCTCCAGGGTATCACTCACTAAGCAAAGTCACCAGCTGGCTCTGCTGCCCCCTTCCCAAACCATCCCCACAGGCAGGGGGATGGATGCCCCACATTGACACACCTCTCCCTGTGTCAGGAAGTTTGCCATGAGGGCTCCTTTCACAGCGTTGTCAAAGTCACAGTCAGAAAAGATGATAAGGGGTGACTTGCCCCCCAGCTCCAGGGTGACTGGTTTGATCCCTTTGGATGCCATCTCCATGATCTGAGAGAAACAAGGACAGAAGAGACAAGTGAGCCACTGGTAAGTGGGAGCCAGGCAGAGGGAGGTGACAGGCACCTACGTGAGGAGCTCCTGGGGTTCCTGGCTGGGTTTGGTGCAGCCTGGGACCAGTCTCCAAAGGTTTGGGGTTGGTTTTTTTAAAGACCAAAGCAACAAACCCCGAGGGGGCATTTTGCAGGATGGCTCATGCCCAGCAATAGGCCCAGGGGACAGCTGGGACCACATCCCTGTCACTGCACCCCACAGGTGCACACCCTTAGGGAGAGTGCAAGGGGCAACATTTCCCCTTTTTCAAATCAGAATTTATTTTTTCAAGCCTTTTGAGGGGCTTTTGATTTTTTTCAAAGAACAAATTGGAGGTAAGAAATGGACAGAAATTGGTCTCCTGCTTGAAACCAGCAGCCTGTGTGGTGCTGCACCCACCTACTCACTGCCAGCAACACTCACATGTTCTCTCAGGGCTTTGCACACCCCCTTCCCCACACTTCAGCAGCTCAGAGACTTCACTGCAGCCCAGGAATGAACAGCTGAGGATGCCCCAGGGGCTCCCCTCAAAGGGCTGACTGCCCAAGCTTGTGCCCAGTCAGCTAACTGGAGTCCCAGTATAACCCTGCAGGCTCCTTGCTCCACCCCCCCAAGCAGAAATCCTGCCTGACACTTCATCTTCACAAGCCTCAGGCACCACGGCTCAAGGAGGCAGCAAACAGGCTGGCACCACAGACCCCCTGTGCCCCTGAGGGCCCCTTTACCTTGATGCCAGTTGGCACACTGCCAGTGAAAGAGATTTTGGCCACATCAGGGTGATGGCAGAGCAACTGGCCTGTGGCTGCCCCCCCCTGCACCACGTTGAAGAGCCCTGGGGGCACACCAGCCTCTGTGAAGATCTCTGCCAACCTCACCACCGAGATGGGGGTGAAGGGAGAGGGCTTGAAGACCATGGCATTGCCTAAGAGAACCCAGACAGAGGCAAGGTGGGGTTAACAGCCAGACTGCTGCAGGGAAAGAGAACAAAACCACAAGCAAACAAAAGAACCCCATGCACAATGAGCTTGTCTCAACACATCCCAGAAGACATCCCCTCAAGAGAGGGGGGAAAAAAAAAAATTGAGCTGAAGACTGCAGCCAGTGAAAGGGAGGAGCTGCAGCTTCCTGCTGGGAAGGGCTGGAGGGGATGGTGCTGCTGCTGGTCCCACACTGCAGACATTTCCAGAGCCCTTCCTTCCTCAGCTGGTACCCAAAGCCAAGCCACCAGCCTTCTCCTGACACACTCCCACCCTCTTGGCACCTGTGGTGTTTCCATCTCTGTTCCCATACCCTTCAAGCCAGTGTCACAGCCTGAAGGCTCTGCTGCTCCTTCTGCTGCTCCTTCAACACCTCCTTCAAGGGAGCCCTAGACCCTGTTCCCCAAACCACTCCCCCTGAGGAATCATTTGGCTTTAAAGAGAAGCTTGCAGAGGCTCCATTACCACAAGCTAAGGCTGGGGCAGCTTTCCAGCAGGCAGTCTGGAAAGGGTAATTCCAGGCTCCAATCCCAACACATACCCCGAAGGGCTCTCTCCGGGTGTACCCAAAGGATCCTCCAGGCAGCTGGATGTATTCACCTGCAGAGAAGAAAAACAGGCAGAGGTGAGGAGAGCAAAGCCCTTATCATCTTCCCAGAGCCTTGGGGAGCAGATCTGACTTTGCTGGGGAGCTGCCACCCAGCAAGCTGACAGGAGGTGTACAAGTGCTCACAGAGCATGGTGGCTCTAGGCAGGGATCTCTGAAAATCCTTCCAAGATCTTCAGAAAAGGGACAAGTCCATCTCTTGGAGAAAGCAGCAGCAGAGATGCCATGGAAGTTCTCAGGGGACACAAGAAGAGAGAGTAAAGAGGGAAGTGCCATAACCTCCTCACCAGCCAGAGCCCCTGCCAGCCCTGCGTAGTACTCCAGGCACTGCCAGGATATCTCAATGTCCACTCTGGCCTCCAGGATGGATTTCCCATTGTTGATGGTTTCCAAGGTGGCAATTTCTTCTCTCTGCTCCTGTGAGAGGCAGGGGACAGTGACAACGTGTTAAGAGCAGCCTGCAGCACAACTCCACAAGGGGACAGCTGCTTCCCAAGCAGGCAAGTCCCAGACAGGACCCTGCACACAGAAGGAAAGGCTCTGCCCTGACAAACTGACACCTCCACAAGCTGCAGCCCTGCTTCCTACTGATCAGGTCCCAGGGGGTGGTCCCAGGGGTAGGGGGGTGTCAGACAGGCAGACAGACAGACAGACAGACAGACAGACAGACAGACACGGGGCTTCACTGCTGGCCCACTCTTGCTTAACACTCCTGCTTTATCTAAAGATGAACCCAGATCAAACCTCAGCTTAGGATCTGCCTGGGAAACAGAATTCACACACATTAATTAATAATTAATAATACAAAATTAAACATCTTTTTTTTTTGGGGGGGGGAGGGGGAGAGGGGAGGCGCTCCACAAAAAAAAAAAAAAAGAGAATTTAGGGAGAAACAGGAGAAACTGCAGAGAGTGAGATCAGAGGGGAACCAGAGGACTCGGTGAAGGATTCACAGGGCAGTGCAGCTGGGGAGCAGCCTTTAGCAGGCCAGAAACATCCCCCTGCTGCAGGACAGGAGAACAATTTTCCCTCCTGGCAGAAGGAACACCATTTTCTCCTCACCCAGCCCCACTGGGGACAGGAAGTCTGGTTTCTCACAGATCTGTGCCCAGTGGAGATCACACTGATTTCCAAGCACACACTATCTCCCACATGAGTCTGTGATAGAGCAAGCTTATCTGTGTCCTCTCTCCCTCCCCCATGTGCATTATCTGCTGTCTGAGATAAACCCCGGCATCCCTACACTGCTTTACTTGCCCAAACAAGACAAACTCCAGCCACAGGACAAGCTGAAAGTTGCACAACGTGACAGTGACACCGTGCAGCCAGGCTGGGTCCTGGTGAAAAGGAGCACAAGTGCTTCAAGGTCCCAGCTGGATGGCCTCAGCTTTGTGCCTTCTAACAAAACCAAACAGAGAGGGCAACACACTGGCCTTGAGTCAAAGCCCTGCCCAAGGCAACCAACTCCCTGCTCTGCTCAGAGGTGGGATTTGACTCCTGCAATCCTCCTGGAGCTCTGGAAGCCCAGCTGGAAGCCACGTTCACCCCAAGAAAGCTGAGAGACAGAACCCCCCCTCCCAGAGGGGAGCGTGAGTCCCAGCACACACCCGGATGATCCTGGCAGCCTCCAGCAGCACCCTGCTCCTCTCCATGCCCGACAGCTGGCTCCAGGTCTGGAAGGCAGCCTTGGCACTCTGCACTGCCAGATCCACCTCCTTCTCCCCAGAGCTCTGCACCTTGCTTATCACACGGCCTGGGAACAAGGAAAGCAGCAGACTCAGGAAAGGGGCACAAAAGGACAGGATCTCGCATCAAACCCCAAAGGCTTCGGACCAGGCACCCAGGCTCTGAGCTTCACACCCTGGCTCCCACTGGTCTGGGGCTGCAAACCCAGATGGTTTGTTGGAAATGGCCGGGCAGGACTCAGAGATGTCCCCCCAGTCTTAGTCTGGTTACTAATTAGCTCCAACTGTTACAAAATTCCTCTGTTTCCCAGAGCCTGTTACACTTTTACCAGCCTCTGCAGCACATTCCTCAGCACAGTCAAACACTGCATTTCCTGGAATGCTTCACCTAGAATCCAGAAACCTCTGATTTAAAAAAAAACAGTCACTTTAGAAACGTTTAAACCTTCTCCTTTGCCAACACCAAGCACCACTCCATTTTTTGTTTGTTTGACTGAGACTCAGAACTGTTCTCTGCTAAAAGACTGATTACAGACCTGCACTGCAGGAGCCAACACCTGGGTGCCCGGGGTGATGCTGGGTGCCCGGGGTGAAGCTGGGTGCTCAGGGTGCAGCTGGGTGCCCGGGGTGAAGCTGAGTTTTAGGGTGGTGAAGCTGGGTGCTCGGGGTGAAGCTGGGTTAAGCTGGGTGCTCAGGGTTAAGCTGGGTGCTCAGGGTGATGCAGGGTGCTCAGGGTGATGCTGGGTGCTCAGGGTGAAGCTGGGTGCTCAGGGTGATGCTGGGTGCTCAGGTGATGCTGGGTTAAGCTGGGTGCTCAGGGTGATGCTGGGTGCTCGGGGTGATGCTGGGTGCTCGGGGTGCAGCTGGGTGCCCGGGCAGGGTCCGGGGAAGCCGTGTCAGGCACCAAGGGCTCAGGGAACACGTTCCGGGAGAAGCCCCGCGCCTCAGGGAAGGTCTGTACCCCCGGGGCGGTGCCGCTGCCGGTACCGGTACCGGTCCGTCAGTACCTGTGGCCGGTTCGTACACGTCCTCGGCGGGTCCGCAGACATCGGCGGGCAGGACGCGGGCAGCCCCGCGGTAGTTGAGGGGCTGCTGGGTGCTGAAGGTGCCGGTGAGGCTGCTCATGGCGAGTCCGGGCCGCAGGGTGCAGAGACGAGGGAGGAGGTTGAGCAGCCGGAACCGGGACAGCATGTGGTGTGCCAGGGAACGCCCAAGGAACCGGAACCAGAACCAGAACCGGAGCCGCTGCCCTGAGGACTCCGCTCCCCCGGGGCCGGAGGGGCCCGTCCCGCACTGACCCCGGCCCTGGCGCCCCCTGGCGGAGGGGAGGACAAAAGCCGCGCGGTTCGGGAGGGTTCGGTTGGGTTCGGTTCCTTTTGTCCCGTTCCCTTTTTGTCCTCTCGGCCGATTCTGTGGGGGTTGGAGGAGAAACAGAAGGGCAGCGCTGCGGGAAAGCTGAAGGGGCCCGGGGCTGTGTCACCACGGAGCCGCTCGGGGCAGCACCAGCACAAAGTCCTCACCCGGCCCAATCCCGGGGGTACCGCCCCCAGTTCTGGTCCTGCTGGCCCAGAAGGATGGGGACGGGCCCGAGAAAAGCCCCAAGGAGGAGCAGAGCCCGGGAGCAGGCGGCACACAAGGAGAGGCTGAGCACAGCGGGTCTGTGCAGCAGGAGAAGGCAGAGACCTGAGCCTGTTCCGGGGGGTCCAAACTGATGGATGGGGATTCCCTATGGATCAGGAGATACAGGGACAGGAGGAGGGACAAGGTGATCCTGGGGAGATTCCAACTGAACACAAGAGGAAAACTTTTCCCCCTGAGGACGGTCAGACACTGGGATGTCTCCCAGGGAAGGGGTGGATTGTCCCACTTTGGGAAGTTTGGAGCCTGTGGGACAGGGTGCTGGGACACCTCACCCCAACCACAGCACCACAAGGGCTGGAGCAGGACACCCCTCCGCTCCCCCCCACCCTGACAGTGACCCAGAGCCCCCGGGAAGCACTGTGCCAAATGACCCAGAACTGAGGATCAGACCCAGGACTGGCAGAGAATCCCTGGATGTGCAACCTGCCCGTGTCACAGGGTGTGGTGTGAGGCCTCCTCCCATGGCAGGTTTGCTGAGAGCAGCAGGGAAGGTCAGTGCAGCAAACCTCCCCCTGCCCAGGCTGCCAGGGAGCAGTTTGTGGTGACATCTGAGCAGCCTGACACATCCTAACAGGAACAGCGTGGCCAGCAGGTCCAGGGAAGGGATTCTGCCCCTGTGCTCAGCCCTGGGGAGGCCACAGCTTGAGTCCTGTGTCCAGTTCTGGGCCCTCAGCTCAGGAAGGAGATTGAGGTGCTGGAGCAGGTCCAGAGAAGAGCAAGGAGGCTGGGAAGGGATCCAGCAGAATTCCTGTGAGGAAGGGCTGAGGGAGCTGGGGGTGTTGAGGCTGGAGAAGAGGAGGCTCAGGGGAGACCTCATCACTCTCTGCAACTCCCTGAAAGGAGGTTGGAGCCAGGGGGGGGTTGGGCTCTTTTCCCAGGCAACTCTCAGCAAGACAAGAGGGCACAAGAGGTCTCAAGTTGTGCCAGGGGAGGTTTAGGTTGGACATTAGAAAGAATTTCTTTCTGGAGAGGGTGATCAGGCATTGGAATGGGCTGCCCAGGGAAGGGGTGGATTCTCCATCCCTGGAGATATTTCAAAAGAGCCTGGATGTGGCACTCAGTGCCATGGGCTGGGAACCACGGGGGGAGTGGAGCAAGGGTTGGACTTGATGAGCTCTGAGGTCCCTTCCAACCCAGCCCATTCTATGATTCTATCTCAGACCCTCCCACCCTACACTGCAGCCCCCACAGGCACCAGGGCACCCTTCCCCCTTTGCACTGGGAAGATCAGCACAGACTTATCCAGCTCCCAACCACAGCCTCTGAAAGCCAGGAGAGTTGTTTCTCCACATGACTGCTCCCAGTTTACCAAGTTTTATCCTTCCCAGACCTCCCCCTCAGCTACCCCAGCTGGTCACCATGCTGCAGACTGAACCAGCTGCCCTACAGCAAGGCTCTGCTTGTCCCGCAGCACAGTTAAGAGACCTAAATCAACATGCCCATGCCATTTATTTCCCAGAAACACCAGAAACAAGAGGTCCGATTATCTTCTGAGAACTTTCTTGGTTTGATGAGCAAACAACCACCAGCAGAATAGTCCCCAGGGAAGGTGTTTTTGGAAACACCCGTGGCCAACCATAGGCTGTGTTTGGAGACATGAAACCTGGTGCAGAATCCCATCCTGTTACCTCCCAAAGGCAGCCTTGTGCACTGGCCCCAGACCTTCCCTGAGGGCTGCATCTGAGCTTCAGGAGAACTTTCCTGCCTGAGGTGGTGGGCCAAGGAAGCCTCCTGCTTGCTTGGTGGCAGCCCGGGAAGGAGCAAGACCAAGCATCTTCTGGATGTTCTGCAAAAAGAAGAAAAGAAGGGCAGGACAGTGTTAGGCTGTGACTGGGGAGACAACAAGAGAGGCAGAAATCCCAGCTCTGCTTACAAGTTCAGACAAACTCAGGGTCTCACCCTTCCCAGTCTGGCTGCTGCACACTGGATCACTGTCTCTAGGTGTTCAGGAAAGTTCAGCACAGAGCCAGCCACCCACAGTAAGAGCTGAGCCACTCTCCTGCCACCTCCACAGGGACATTCTGAGCATCAGAACATTCTGAGCTGCCCAGGACAGTGGTGGGGTCACCACCCTTGGAGGGATTTCAGAGCTGTGCAGAGGTGGTGCTGAGGGAAAACAAGAAACAGGAACAGAACCAAGTCGCAGGGCCAGGCAGCAGCTAAAAACTCACAGCAGGATATTTAGAAGTTTGGTGGTTTTCTTGATCTTTGTGAAATTCCCTTTCAGTTCTGCACCTACAAAGAGGTCCTGGTTCTGTCAGTTTCGTGCTGTCAGTAACTGCTGATCAAGAGGCTGCTCAAGCAGTGCTGCTGCAGCTTCTCATGCAAGGGGAAGAAGAACAACCCCACAACAACCCCATGGGGAGCTCCAGGCTGGGCACAGAGTGGCTGAGAGCAGCCAGACAGAGAGGGACCTGGGAGTCTGGATTGCCAGGAAGGTGACCATGAGCCAGCAGTGTGCCCAGGTGGCCAAGAAGGCCAATGGCATCCTGGGCTGGCTCAGGAACAGCGTGGCCAGCAGGTCCAGGGAAGGGATTCTGCCCCTGTGCTCAGCCCTGGGGAGGCCACAGCTTGAGTCCTGTGTCCAGTTCTGGGCCCCTCAGCTCAGGAAGGAGATTGAGGTGCTGGAGCAGGTCCAAAGGAGGCAACTGGGCTGGGGAAGGGACTGGAGCCCAGACCCAATGAGGAGAGGCTGAGGGAGCTGGGGGTGTTGAGGCTGGAGAAGAGGAGGCTCAGGGGAGACCT